>NC_134701.1:97362201-97662201 GCF_043290135.1 Rhipicephalus microplus
AACAAATCTCAAAGGCTATGCTTGCATGGTGCATGCGCCAGAACCGAACGCAGCAGATGAAGACACACTGTGACCGCTAAGTATCGGTTGTTCTAGGAATTATTGACCCTTCCTGAAATTCCCTGCATAATTACAAAGATTCAATTTCTTATTTTTGGTTCAAAAAGACGGGCGAAAATTTCCCAAAACAGGGAAATATCCCTGCCCGGGACATCACTGAACGTGTGCCGGGTACGTCCAAGTGTTTCGGCGTCTTGACTGTGGCATGTAGTCATGTTCTCACAGGACACACTTATCATGATTATTATGGTTTGCACCAGTAACATATTTTCATCCTCCAATCACGTCCCGTAATACAAAACTTGGTATACGTGAAGCTAGCGAAACGGCCGCCAGCACATCACGAGCGTGGCATGCAGTCATGTTGTTACATGACACGCACCTGATGATTATGACTTTTGCACCAGTAACATACCTTCATCATCCATTCACATTCCGCAATACCAAATTTGGTATAAGTGAAGCTAGTTAAACAGCCGGCAGCACATCGTGAGCGTGGCATATAGGCATGTTATTGCATGACACGCATCTCATGATTTTATTGTTAGCGCCAGTCACATGCCTTCGTCTACCATTCTTGTCCTGTAATACCGAATTTGGTATATGTGAAGCTAGAGATACGGCCGCGAGCGCATTACAAGCGTGGCTTGTGGTCTTGTTGTTACATGACACGCATGTCAATATTTTCACGTTAGTGTCTATCGCTTGTGTTCGCCATGCAGTCATGTCTTACCATACCAGTTTTGCAACATGTCATGTGAACGAAACCACCGAAACAGCAGGAAGACTGTGAAATGTATACCATGATATTAATGACATAACTGTCACGATTTTATGTTATGACTAATTACTTAGGCTCGTCATACGGTCATGTTATGCCATACCAATTTTCGTATCGATATCACTATCCAAACGGCGAGGAGAGCTAAAAGTCGTAGGCTCATAGATAGATAGATAGATAGATAGATAGATAGATAGATAGATAGATAGATAGATAGATAGATAGGTAGATAGATAGATAGATAGATAGATAGATAGATAGATAGATAGATAGATAGATAGATAGATAGATAGATAGATAGATAGATAGATAGATAGATAGATAGATAGAAGCTCGCTGAAGTTCGCTAAAAATGCTGCGCATTTTATACCCTAAGTACCAACGCCATCTCAAGGTGAATCAAAAAAGGTCGTGAAGCTTTGGTCGCGAAGTGCCGACGATATCAGGGAGAGGTGTTAGGCATAGTGCGACTGTGGTGCAGCTAGATGTAAAGAGGACAATGAATAAAAGCAATCAGCTAAGTTTCATTGAAAAATTGAACAATCACTTGGTTTTCCCACCTATATTTTGTTCAACGGGCAACGAATTCATATTGAGCAATTAATCCGATAAAACTTTTTATTGGCACCTTCCGTTCATAAAGTGTGTCTCGCGACAAAACGCTTCCTGATGTGCTTAAGCGTTCCGCACATGCAATTGTTCTTTGAAATACGGTGGTGCGCTGGTTGTAAGGTGCGTCTCATCAATGATGAATCTGTTCATCAGAAGGAACAGGGTGGTGTGAATAACAAATACTACCGAGTTGTTGTCTCGATACACGCGGAAACAATCTTCTGTGCAAGAATGCAGTAGTATTCCTTCGTGACGTTACAATCGTATGAGTATTTATTTGGCATGGTTTTCTTCTAGAACATGCACTAATTTCTGTTATTCGCGTCATCTTTGAGCGGGCTGCTAACTTATCTATTGTGCTATGATTTGCATGCTTGTATTCTCTACACCAACTAATGATTTAACAAAGCAGAGGACAAAAGGTAAAGCGCTTGGTCTTCCGCCATTTTTCCATTTATCACGACACTTGATCTTCAATTTATTCAGTGTAACAAAGTAGCGCTATTACGAACATTTCTTAAAGCGCAAATGCCAGCGTATTGCCGTGACTAAGCGTCGTTCGTTCTAGCTAGAACGGAAGCGCACAAAATATCTGCGCCTTCAGGACCCTGCGTATATGCGAAGCCAACAGGCAACCCTCAATGGATGAACGGCGTGCTGGTGCTTCTAATAACACACCTGCGAAGGATGCCACCAACGCAAAGCATTTTTTTCGAGAATATGTGTCCTACCGAAACCAAGGTGAGTTAAACTGCTGTACATTCACGTACTCCTGGATAGTTATGAATCGATATAAGTTTAGCTTGTGTCGTCATCAAGCGCTGTCGTCTAATCGCCTAAACACGCACTCTCAGCGCGCAATGAGGGGCCCTACAAAAATTTTTGCTAACGAAATTTCATTTTAGTGACCACAAAATAAGTTCAACTATTTACAAAATATTGCATTGAATTCACTTTATTTTTGTGTTACAGTGTTTCCTCTTCACACAAATTTCTCTAAACCTCATGAGCAGTTAAGGAGCCGCAATTTTCTGGATGTATAGGTTTCTATATGGGAGCTTCACTGCCAATTAACTTCTAGGCCATCTAGTTTTGTCGATAAACTAAGTTCACTTTGGGAGAAATGCTATTGACGAGTGCATACACACGCCCCCATATCACATGAATAAACAATCATGACGTGTTTAAAGTTCCACAAATTTTCTAGCGAGTCGCTCGTTGACGCGGTGTTACCGCCTAATAAAAGAACACTTCAACAAAATTTGACTTGGGCGGAAGCGACCCCAAACACGTGGCATATATGCAGTAAGTTGCGATGACGACAGTGAAAAATCTTGCAGTCACGCATTTAGTTTATAATCGATGCTCTAATTGCCAGAAACAGACGACGCGGAGCCATAGCCATGCGCCCAGGCAAAACGGACAAAACCGGATATGACAAATGCTACAGAACGTCGCCGCGTCGTTGCTTTTTTATTGTGAGTCATAGGCGTATCAGCCGGGGGTGGGAACAAGATGGGCGCGAGCCTCCTTACCGAGAAAATTTAGGAGGGCTGGGCCCCCTCCCCTTGTTTAAGAAAGTGGTCTCTCTTGGCTGCACGCTGAGGAAACCAGTAAGTAAAACAAATTTCCCGCCACAAGAGTCATCAGTCAATAATGTTCTTACGAGAGAATAAAATGTTGCAAGGCAATGTATCTACGTAGTGAAATTTAGCCAACATTTCCGCTGTGATAATTCTTCTTCTAGGTTTTTTTGCGGTGTGGGTCACCTATGCGACGTTTTCGCGTCTTGTGCTGTACTGTTGTAGAGTAGGCAAGCGCTGAACAGGGGTCCTTTAATGTTGCATTCATCGCTCATGCATATATTCTGCTGTGACTTGTTGATGCAGTTACAGATGGGAACGAGCAAACTTTTTAAAAACTCGTAAAAGCATTTGCTGCTTCGGAAAAATATTTTCTTCGAAAAAGATACATCATCACCGCTGCTTTGTCGAAGCTGTTGCGAGCCGATGAGTGTGACGAATCGTTTTTGATTTTTAGATTTTCCGTATTGAAACGCCAAAGATTGTTTCCGCTTTAGTCTCTGATAAACTTGGTCAGCCTCGCTTATGGTAACTTGGAGCCATAGCAGCAGCTTGCAAAGTAACCATGAATAAAGCAGTAAAGTCAAGCTCAGTAGGAAGCTCAGCTTTTGAGCTCCCTTCACTACTCGACCCACTGGACCAGGAAGAATCGGAAAGACCATCTTTTTTAGCTATATTGAGGCTAATTTAAGGATAAAGAAAGTTGGTGTTCACTCAACTGCGTGGATTACTGCAAGCTGAATCAGGTGACAAAAAAAGACGTCTACCTACTTCCACGTATTGACGATTCACTCGATGGACTATGACATGCGCGTTATTTCTCGTCGATGGATCTAAGGAGTGGGTATTGGCAGATAGAAGTCGATGAAAGAGGCCTGGAGAAAAGAGCTTTCGTGACACCTGATGGCCTTTTTGAATTTAAGGTACTTCCATTTGGCTTGTGCTCAGCACCAGCAACGTTTCAGCGACTAATGGACACTGTCCTATCAGGCCTCAAGTGGCAGACGTGCTTACTGTATTCAGATGACGTAATCGTATTTTCCGCCATATTCGGCAAACACGTCAGGCGACGGCGCAGTGTTTCAAGCTATCCGTCCCGCTGAACTAACACTTCAGCCGCAAAAATGCCACTTCGGCTTCCAAGAGCTTCTGTTCCTGAGCCATCTTGTCAGTAGTGAAGGTGTGCGTCCTGACCCGGAAAAATAGCTGACGTTGCGAATTTTGCAGCGCCAACTGACAAAAAGGCGGTCAGACTGTTTTTAGGATTGTTTGCGTACTACCAACATTTCATTGCGAACTTCTCGCACATTTCCTCGCCGTTGAACTGCCTTACGAGAGAAGACGTCGCATTCGTATGAAATGAAGAACAGCAAAAATCATTCGACGAGCTGCGGCCATGCCTTCAGAAGCCACGAGTCCTCGCACACCTTGATGATGACGCCCCGACAACAGTGCACACCGACGCTAGCAATGCCGGCTTAGGAGCTGTACTCGTGCAGTGGCAGGATGGCGCCGAACTAGTAATTGCTTACGCGAGCAAAACTCTTTCACGTGCGGAAGAAAATTACTCCACCACGGAAAAGGAGTGCCTTGCGGTGGTGTGGGTGGTTATAAAATTCCGCCCATATCTCTATGGTCGTCCTTTTATTGTTGTCAGTGACCATCACTCCCTCTGCTGGCGGACGAATTTAAATGACCCTTCAGGATGGTTGGCACGCTGGAGCCCGAGGTTTCAAGAATTTTTCATGATGGATGTCTACAGATTGCGGAAGCGACATTCAGACGCTGATTGCCTTTCTCGTGCGCCACACGAACCTGCGAATGCAGAAGATGAGAATACAGCATTTGTCAGAGTTGTAAACATGGCAACTGCCGCACAGCTGCAACAAGACAATCCCGAACTAGAACCCATAATACGTTTTTAAGAGGGTCGCATTTCAGCTGTATCTAGACTGTTTGCGAGAGGGCTTTCGTCATTTTGCTTGCGCAACGACGTCCTGTATAACATGAACTTCACGCCACGCGGAAATGACTACTTACTCGTCGTCCTAACATCTCTAAGGAGCGAAGTATTACACGCATGCCACGATGAACTAACATCCGGCCACTTGGATTACACGCGTACGTTGTGCGGAGTAAGGCAGAAATACTACTGGCCAAGACTGACGGCGACCGTTCACACTATGTTCGGACGTGCCTTGAGTGCCAGCGCAGAAAAGTTCCACCCGTCAAACCAGCAGGCCTCCTTCATCCTATTGACGTGCCTGTTACTCCATTCGATCAAGTCGGAACGAATCTTTTGGGCCCATTTCCAACCTCATCGGCATGTCGCAGATGGATTATAGTAGTCACCGACTACCTCACTCGTTACGCCAAAACCAAGGCTCTGGAAGGTCACGGCAAGCGGAGCAGCCTGATTTTTAGTAGAGAATGTGGTCCTTAGGCATGGCGCTCCATCAGTGGTAATAACTGACAGGGGAACTGCATTCGCAGCCAAACTATTTCAGACAGTTTTAAGACTTAGTGGCACATTGCACTGGCGAACAATGGCGTATGATCCGCAAGCGAATGGTCTTACGGAGCGTCTCAACAAGGCACTTGCGAATAGGCTCTGCATGTACGTCAATGTGGAGCATGAAGTCTGGGACGGGATGTTGCCTTATGTCACGTTTGCCTATAACACGGCTCATCAAAAAACAACAAGAACTGCGCCATTCCGCCTTCTTTAAGGTCTATTCTGGATGCTATGCTGCCGCACAAGTGCGAAGACGCCGAAACGGAAGTTGATTATATCAGTTAGCTTGCCGAAGAAGCCCTACACTTTGCACGCCTACGTATTAGTCGTCAGCAGGACTACGATTCAAGACGGTACAACCTTCGTCACTGACCAGCCTCTTTCGAGCCAGGAGAGAAAGTTTGAAAATGGACTTTTATTCGGCGTCGTGGCCTCTCAGAAAAACGGTTAAGACCACACGTCAGTCCCTCTAAAGTTCTTCGACGTCTCAGTGACATTAATTATGAGTTTGTTCCTGATACTGCGCAATCCTTAAGGCTTCGAAAGTATGCTCCGAAAGTTGTGCACGTGATACGCATGAAGTCTTATTTCTCCGAATGAACTCACGCGTTTCCAGCGAGTTCAAACCACTTTGAATATAAAGCATCGGGACGATGCTTTCTTGGACGGGAGGCTAATGTCACGGCTAAAGGCAGGGCAAGAAGACAGAGGACGACAAAGTGATGAGCGTGGACAGCAGCCATGGTTCCCCAGAGGAAGACGACATCGAAGTGGCTGCTCTTTTGTTCTGTTAATACAGACCTAGAAGTGTATACCCAATAGCTCGTTTTTCCGTGTTTTGACAAAGCATTATTGAAATCTAACAGACAATAATGCCAAGAAATATATAGGGAAGTTCTTATAACCAATGTAATGTAAATAAAAAGAAAGAAAACTTGGTAAAAAATAACTTGCCGTGAGCAGGAATCAAACCTACGAACTTCGAATAACGCGTTCGATGCTCTAACCACTGAGGTATCACGGTGGCTATCCCTCAGACACTTTATTGGGTTTATATGTGAATTTAAACATGGAAGTGTCTAACAGCGCCATCTGTAGCCATGACGGCGAGTATAGAACACCCCTTATGAGCTTGTTTTTCACGTCACTTTCAGTCAGCCGTAATTGCGTCATTTTTTAAAGTTTTGGTCTCAAAACCACTATCGTATTTAAGGTTTTTTTTTTCAAGATAACTGCTTGTATTTCGAAGGCAACATTTGGCAGGCAGGACTACATCTAGCTAGACTACCTATATACCAACTTTTTGCGGAGTGCGAAAATTCGTTGCAGTTGTTCTACAACATCAAGTTTAAGGATGACGTCTCACCCAGGGTAACAAAATGTTGAAGCGTGCCGTTTATTATAGTGAAACCCGTTATGAGATCAAATCTAGGGTGTCGCATGGTGCCGTAGTTGTCCGCGGCTGGTGTGCGTCACCACATCACACAAGATAAGCAAAAAACACCACGCACCAAGGAGACAGCGGGACTTAGATCCGGGTCCGCTTTGTGACATCTCGGTATTCTACCACTGAGGCACGCAACTGCTTGGGACTTGTTCACAAACTTTCCTTAGGCAGGCTAGATGTCGGGAAATCAATTGCGTTATTATGACTAATAAGGCCTTTTAGAAAAGCAAAAGAACAACGAGGCCTCACGCAATGCGGATAGCGTATCGAATGGGCAATCCAATGCTCCAAACCATTACAAAAGCTTGTTTTTGATCACATCCTAAACACGGCACATACCACAGAAGAATGACGAAAACTAGCAAAGCGAATGCTTGGCTTATACCCAGAAAATATTATCAATACTACCGCAGTGGGTACGAAGCAAGTGTACTTGCAGCAGTTACCAAGTGAGTGTTTGGACAAGGCTTATAAAGCCGCTCTTCTAGCTTTCGCTGTGACTATGCTACATCGTGCAAGCTTGCCGTTTTTTAAAGTTCGCTGTTTTGACTGAACGATCCGTTAGCCTCAATATTCTGGAGACAACTTATCAATCACTGTGGGTGACATCTACTCTGCCGGTGTAAGCGGTGTGGAAGAAGAACGACTTGCACAATACATGTGGCCACTATTGAAACAACCCCATCCTGGCTGTGAAGGCTATTGTCTACCCCCTCCTAACAGCAAATTCACCTTTGCTAAATGTTGAACAGGGCGCATCTCCTCGAAACTTGGTCTCATACAGGCGTATGAACAACGAACTGTTCGTCGACGAGAAGAGCGCTGCACCACTCATAACCAACACAGTACTAACGCTCCACAAAGTCATTCAGCTGCGGTATGGCGTATCTGTGGACCCCTGGTCTGTTCTAAAATGCACAGATGAAGTATTAGTTAGACTTCCTAAAGTTACCGTATGCTTACATGACGTTCTGGTTGCGAGCAAAAGAAAAAAAAATGACGCGGTGCTGTGTGACCTATTTAGTAGGCCAGCCAAAGTTCGACACTGGGTGTGGGAAATCCAATGGGAGTTTATTAAAACGGACTGCCGTTTTTAGGATTTCCTTGATGAAAATGGCATTGTACGGCGGGAACCAGAGTAGAGGGCATTCACAGCGGTTAAAGAGGCCCTAAAAACCTAATGAGAAAACCTAAATGAGCCTTGCAACATTGACCAAAGTGGCCACCGAATGGATTAATTATTGCTTCAAGAAATCACCGAAGTGAAATTTTTTTAGAGTACGTTTTGTACGCGCAGAAGTACTCATAATTGCCGCACGTTTCAAATGATTTCTCTCTTCTTTCATCCAGACGAAAGCGCTGGAAGCTAAGCTGGGAGGGAATGCACGGGGAAAAAAAATTTGTCACTTGTGCCTCGTGACCTGGAGCACTACTTCTTTGTTTTTCTTCAATGAGCCGGTTTTTCAGCGTGATCACGCTGTGACCTGCATATACGCAACTCCTGCTGGATACGCAAGTCAGATATTTGCAGGCAAACGAAGTATTCAACAAGTGCAACGAAACAGAGCGCAAAGCCCTCCGTATAGAGCGAGAACGAACCCGGTATGTCACTGAAATCTTAGAAGGCACCGACATTCAAGGCCACCAGCGCCATATCCGGCATGTCTGCGACTACGACGATCACCAACAGAAGGCCCTGTAACATGATCGCAAATATATCGCATGTCAAGTACTAAGTACACAGATGCAACTGCAAGCGTAGCGAATGCGAAATGACAATGTGAAACTCACTACTAAAATAAAGATTTCGTTGTGTTTTTCTCAGACTGCTTTACCTTCGCGTCTAGTCACATTTTTGAATGTTATAATTTCTCATTCCGGAAGTATCATTTTAAAACGAAAGAGCTGCCACTCTATAAGGTTGGAATCACTTTGAGCGACCAAAGCGCTTGCGCAATGCATTGGGTGTTTAGTTGGCCTGGGCAAAAAGCATAGCCACATGACTGGAGTTTAAAACCAAAGAAAAAATTGGGAGAAAGCAGTAGTCTTTGATTTAGCTGACTGGCAGTGGTACGCGCCTGTTCACTCTCTCATTCCCCTAGTCTATATTTGTGTAGCAAGAAGAAACTTTTATTTGTTCAAAAAACTGCTTGCTGCTAGAACAGGGCAATTTCGCGTTGTCGAGCCCATATATTCCAAGGAACGGCTGGCTTTCTGTTTCCCTATGCTACGGATGCTGATTTCAGATGCCACGCAGAAAGCCGCAGGTAGCTGAGTTCTGCTCCTTCAGGTTCGACTAGAGTCCCAGTTTGTCTGCTGTGTGATTCAATTGGTTCAATTCATTTTCACTAATTTTATACAACTCTTGGTCCTTACAAAATAAACGATGCATTTAGATATGACAATTTTGATTGGTTGTGACGGTGAGGAAGGCTGCAGCAACACTATTAGTGACGAAACACTTAAACACTAACTTGTGTCCAAACGATAAAAATTGAAGCCACAAAAATTACGTGCTGTGCACTACTAGCAGCGTGGCAGAACACAAGCAATCAGGAATTTTATTGTCGGCATCATCTGTTGCACAATATTGACAGAACACTATTGCGTCATTACTAGGGCTCACGTTAGCTTCATATTATTCTCTTCGTCGCTCGTGAATGCGGTCTTATCAATCAAGCTCAAGATTTCTTTGCTTCAAGGGGTGCTTCCGCAACCGGACAAGCGTGCTGCATATGCTGAATTGTGGACAAGAAGCACACACACGTTCCAAAAGACTAAAAACTGTTGTATTACTGTGTATTACCTTTGTCAATCACCACCATTTTGGTCAATTGCAGCGTGCAACTTGGCCATGCTAGCTTTCGTGGAACTTTATGATGACAATGTTTAAGATGTTCTCGCTAGTGTCAGTCTTAAAAAATTGAACGACATAGTGCAGCATGATATTCTTACATGACAGTAAAGAAATAAGTCACACTTGTAAAAGTCTATCAGACTGGCATGTTGAATTTATCACCTACCGGCACTCATACTGAAGATAATGCCCTTTGCGCTTATAATGCATTTCATGATGTTACCTTTTTACAGTTAATATGCATGTCATACTATGTGCAGCTCAACTTCTGAATTCATAGACTAATGACTAGCCCATCAAAATTTCTTGCTTGCAAAACACACATTCGTTGAAACGCTTCTGTAGAATGAATAAAAAGGTTTTCAAACTTTGGCCTAAATATGTCGCCTTGCATTAAAGTTGCTGTTCAGCCAAATTATTTCTTTTTGAGCTGTACTGTGAATTTCCGTGCGCCAGAGTTGCAATATACACGTTCCAACTCCACAGAGTTGGGGTAGCAAAATTACCGAATGCCTCCTCGGCGATTAACACGAAGTGTTTGAAGCAAAACTTTCTGCAAATAAAACCATCAAGTTTCTGTTCAAAGCCTCACGTGGTTCTTATGCGAACTAATTGGGAATAGCGTATCCTACTGATACAAGCTGACAAGTTCATCGTATAGAGGAAGCTCCTGAAATTGTTTAATTGTTTGGTTCGGGTTGTCATCCATGACGGATTTTGAGAGAACACGCAAAGTGGTGCGCACATAGACAAAAGTAACCGATTGAAATTTGACATTTATATTCCTGGTTGCCTTCGCGTGTTTCTACTTTGAATATGCAGAGGCACGATTATTAATTTTGTATGCAGCGTGACGTGTTTTGATTATGCCAGTGTTCATAGCAGCCTCCTAATATGACGCATTTCTCTTTTATTGATCACTGCGAGTAGAGTATCTGGCATATATAACATCAGTGGAATTTCTGTGACGATTTTGTCAACAGTTACCGAAACGTTTCTTTCATGTGACACAAAGAATTGAACCAGCGCTAGAGCTTTGTTTGATCTGTGGCATTGAAAAATCACCTTCACCAAAAACATCAGATCAACGCAGAATCCATAACTAGAAACTACACAAGAGTCATTCTAAATGCCCTGCATCAGATGTTCCACGATCCATATAATGTGCATCACCTATTCTCATTGCAGCGTAGTTGTTGCAAGCTTAGTGACAATTGAGAGTGTAGTAATGTTCTGGATGGTTGGCGATATGCATAAAGTATTAGCCTACTTCTTACTTCCTCCATATCTTTTCTTCAGGAACTTCCCACTCTTGTATAGCAAGCCTGTTGACCCGTCGCATACAAAATGAAAATTTCTTACAACAGGCCTACTTGAAACAACATAAAAAAACACTGAGGCTTGTATGGCATCTAATATTCAGTACATATGTTTCCGGTAAAGCAAGAATCTCCAAATTGTTGCACGATGTCTTCATGATTGAGGCTTTATGTACCCAAAACAAGAGCCTGGTGAATTTGTGTTAAGCACTCATCTAACGCGGTACAGTTTATTTTTCAGAATAGAGGAAGAGTGTTCTTTCAGAAAGCACGTGATGGGGCCGTAGAGGATTGAAAAGCTAAATTATTTTAACAATAGAGGTACATTTCGGGCATCATAAACGTTTTAATTAAAACAAAGCTTTGTATACCAGTCTCGGTGACAGCCTTGTTTACCTAAGGCAATCATACATTTCAATAAAAGAAAACATGTAATCTAGAAGACCACTAAAATAGACACCATCTCTCTCTAAAGGAAACCTTGTGAAGCAGTGGGTGCTAACGCTTACACGCTGTCACTTATTTCGGCGTTGCGCAGGAGGGTAACATGGGAAGGATATATGATATGTGGGGTTCAACGTCCCAAAACCACCATATGATAATGAGACATGCCGTAGTATAGGGTTCCGAAAATTTCGACCACCTGGGGTTCTTTAACGTGCACATGGGCCTACAACATTTCTCCCTCCATCAAAATGCAGCCGCCACAGCCGGGATTCGATGCCGCGACCTGCGGGTCAGCAGCAGAGTACCTTAGCCACTAGACCACCACGGTGGAGCAAAACAAAGCTTTGTATAGCAGTCTCGGTGACAGCCATGCTTACCTAAGGCAATCGTAGGTTTCAATAAAAGAAAACAAGTAATCTCGAAGACCAGTAAAAAATGACGCCATCTCTCTCTAAAGGGAACCATATGAAGCAGCGGGTGCTAACACTTACACGCTGTCGCTTATTTCGGCGTTGCGCAGGCGGATAACATGGGAAGGAGCAATGTGCACAGAGATAGACCGTTGTTTTCTGTTGGAACATGCCAATTGCTGTTAAAGAACAATGAGAGATAGAAAATACCGATTAGACACAGAGTTCCGCAGTCTGCTTTTAGTTAAGGCGCATGCAGCGAATTTTCATTGCTCAACACCGCACAGCAGAAATCTCCCATCAGTATTGCAATAGAGGTGAGATCCAGTTCCTATATACACAGGGTGTCACATGACAAGGAGTGTAGCACGAGCAGTCGGTTTTTTTAATCAAGGAACTCGCTACCAGACGCTGCAGGCGTCGGCATTGCGAGGCTAGAGATGGGGGAAGGGTAGAAGAGAGAGGGAGATGGCGCCAATGCGCATTGGAAGTGTATATACCATAGGGTGGCATGCCAAGAGGGATGAGAGGGGAAGTGAGCGTTGGCTAGCAGACGCTGACAACACTGAAAAGAGGAAGCGCATGCACAGTAAGGGTGGTCCCGCCGCACACCGTTTCGAGATCGACACTAAAAAGCTTTGCATCTAAAAAAGTACTGCCGCCCTCGCTGTCTGCGAATAAAGGTGGTGGCAAGCGGATAAGCACTTACTGATCGATATGATCTACAAAATTATTATACCAGCTAACTTGTTTTTTTTACGAACTGGGCCGGCAAACAGCGTTGTTAATAACTAGTTGCAAGAATAGTCGAAAAAAAAGTTGCAGGAACACTGCATTAGCTGCGACAAATTTCGCTAACAAGAACTTCTTCACTCTTTCATCTCTTCGACTTGTGTTAGAATTTGAACCTCTCGTTCTTTAATGACAGGTCAGTTGTATTATCATCAGAATAAACAAATCATACTGTACTGAATTTTCAAAAGCTGTTGTTCCGAGGGACGCAACCTGAGAGTGCTTCACGTACCCAAATATACTTACTATCGGCGTCAACTGAGTCCTGAACAGCCGTTGCAGCCATTCGCAGTGGTATAATGTGAACCCTCCGGTCTTCTTACTAACAAACAAGAACATCAGGTTTGGCAGCCCGGCGTATTTGCATTTCTGTCGATGATGATATCTGAACAAAACGTATTACAGATTTGTGAATGCTAGTGGCTGTTCGAGCTTTGCTTCATGCCGAAAGCACATGCTGGAAAACTCAAGCCGTTCAAAGTTCTGGAGCCTTTCACTAAAGCCTTCCTCACAATCATGTCTCGATTTCCGAACACAATGTCTGAGAGCCAGATTTTATAAAATAAAGTATTTATTTTTGTTATTTTTGTTCGTCCTTTGATGGAAAACAAAATAATATGAAAACTCGCGAACTAAATTATTTTCATCAAGAGTTTCTTTTGTGTTTGTGTCCCCGCCTACATCTGGAACTGCGGCAAGTAGCTGCTGCAGTTCATTCCAAGGAGTACGATACGATGCGGATAAAACATTTCCTAATGAACTCTTTGAGCTGAATAACAGCTAATAATTGATTGATATGTGGGACTTAACGTCCCGAAACCACTATATAATTATGAGAGACGCCGTAGAGGAGGGCTCCGGAAATTTAGACGACCTGGGGTTCTTTAACGTGCACCCAAATCTGAGCACACGTGGCTACAACATTTCCGCCTCCGTCGAAAATGCAGCCGCCGCAGCCGGGATTGGAACCCGCGACCTGCGGATCAGCAGCCGAGTACCTTAGCCACTAGACCACCGCGGCGGGGCACTGAGTAACAGCTAAGTTGATAAGCTGTACCTGATGAGTTTAACGCTTGCTCCCATAACGATGATATGTGAGGAGTACGTTTTACTCGACCGAGGACGGAGGACCAAACTCTAAGCCGCAAAGGAGCAGAATGTACGTGCTGCATTTCATCCCCGCAACAAACAGTTCTTTTGTGGAAAGATAAACGGCAAGACGACGGTGCCGTGAGCAAAATGAGGAAGGAACTGTTGAACTATTCGAAGCAGTGCTTACTCTCATGAAAATTTTCGGCGCAGTGGTGGCCTCGAAAAAATGGTCAACTTGCGCGTAAGCAAAAATTTTCCCAAGAAATAACTTTTAGCAGTTTATTTTAGTCTAGAATTTTATGACAACAACGGCAACTGCCGCAGCTGCAAAGTAGCATTTTTATGTGGTATAACAATATGCAATTGTGTAAGACCACCTTCCCTGTCTTAAAAAAAAGAGCGCTGGCAATCAAGTTGTATCAAGGCGCGGCGTTGTGTTCTTGGCAGTCTAACCCTGGATGATGTAGCGGTGTGTTGTGGATGTGTTTGGGTTTATGGTTTTGATTGCAGTCACTTGTGGTGCACTTAATTATCTTGTATTTTGGTAAGCGTGATCCGCTACTGGGATGAAGTGCAACGCTTTCGAATTTATACACACGAACTGGGAGACCACCTTAGAAGTGAGTGTAAGCAAGGCTGCCATCACTAAAAAATATTTTATCTGTGCTCTGTTGATATATTACGATCACTGTTTGATTAACACTCGCGTTTTTTGCGAAAAAAAAACATCTCGTTGGTGAGCTCACGCTACACAGCAGTGCTAGTGCTGCCTATACTGCCTTAGAGAATTACAAGGGCGATAGGTGGGCTTTCAAAACGTGGTAGCCACGAGGAGGGCTCATCATTAGCTGGAGCAAGTGAAGCTGCTCAAAAATCATTTTGTTTTCACAGCCGCACAAATAAGCATTGTTCATCAGAAATGTTCGCGCGCTTCAAAAAAAAAGTTCACTTAAACTCCACACAACGTTATACTTCGCAGGGTAAAGAAGCAGTTTAGAAAGGTTGACTGCTTACATTTCATGTCTACCTTGGATTCGCACCCACAACACAGGTAGTCGGTGACCACATTGACAATATTGCTGGTCTGGAACCTTGAGTGTTCTATCTCTAAAACAAAATCAAGTTTTATTCATAAATAAGTGGCTTCACAAGCGTATCGCGGTGAAATCTTGAAGCGTTAGACTAGAAAGGGGGCTTTTTTAACTGCATAACGTATTTTTCGATTTTAGTATGACAGGTTCTGTGATAGTTTATTGATCGCCTATCTTTTAGCATGCGGCATTTTTTTACGGATGCAATGAGACGTAACTCCAAGTGCATCAAAAGTTCTGCCGCAAGCAACGAATGCGCCTGCAATCATGTTTTTTAGGAATTCGATGAATGAGAGTGTTGTGTCTTTCGAGAAAGTCTTCAACACATTTCAAATGCGAACGCGCAATCAGCTGTGGTCCATCTTGAAGTCCCACTTAAGACGTTGGCTAAACTACCTTAATTCGAAAAAAAATGATGCATAGCCCCGCCGTGGTGGTGTAGAGCTAAGGCACTCGGCTGCTGTCCCGCAGGCCACGGGATCAAATTCCGGTTGCACCGGCTGCATTTTCTATTGAGGTGAAATTGCTGTAGGCCATGTGCTCAGATTTGAGCGCAAGTTAAAGAACCCTATGTGGTCGAAATTTCCCGAACCCTCCACTATATGGCGTTCCTTATAATCATACGGTGGTTATACCCGACACCAACCCGACATATCGATCGAGAATCGAGCAGGTGCCACGTGCCTTTGGGAGACGATTTTATGCGAAACATACATACGGAGAGTGACCGTCTTGTCAATTTTGTTATTCACTGACACGTTACAAAATGACGCTCGATATATGTAGAGGTGTACGCACAGACATGTGTTGAACAACTGAACACGTTTTTAAATGCTAAGCATTCTTTGTGCACTTCAAGCCTATTCGGCGTCTGTCTGTCTGTCTGTCTGTCTGTTTGTCTGTGTGCCTGTCTGTCTGTCTGTCTGTCGAGCCACCTACGTCTGGGTGCTCTCATGATCACGGCCACAAATTGAGGTACACCAAACTTTTACAGAAAGATAAGATAGTGTGACGATAATGACATGCTGTTCATCACATGAACGATGCCACAAGCTCGTCGCATACGTCGTCTAACACTTTCTCAAAAACAGTGGCAGATAACCATTGGCGGGTATGCGCCACAGGTGATAGACTTGTTATACCTACGCAAGAACGACGAGAGCACGCATGGGTCACTTTAATGCATCAGCGTTAAGAAAAAGCTGCCATATATAGGCAGCTGTGACCAGACCTTTGCGAAGAATTAATGTCAGTGGTCTAGCAGTAATTGAACTATATCATTTTTCGTGGAAATAAAGTATTCTACTATAGAGCCACAACAGGCATTGGATATACTCTTCGAATAGACCCTAATGTTCCTGTAATGTAAATTGTCCTTGCACTAGTGGTTGTCTCTTTTTGTAAACACTGCGAGTATACTCCTCTGGTGATGTCGGGTTACCGCAAGTTGTAGTTAGGCGCTGTCAAATGAAGTCTATTCGTTTCGCAGTGTTGAGCACTACCATTCATGCGCGCAACATCGCAAACACCAGTGCTTCACTTTAGCTTACTGTTTCTGACGTTGCTAATATGCATGTTGCTATTAGCATTGTTACGCAACAGTACAAATGCAAATACAAAACTGTGTGGTTGCTCACCATATGTTCGTGTTTGAATCTGTGCTTATATAGACAGCCCTTCATAGCTTCTCGCTCAATAAAATGAAAAACCGCATGCCCGTGCGGTATGCACGTGTGGCACAGTCACAGCGAAAGCTAGAACAGCGGCCATTTAGAACCTTTTCTATAGACTCATTGGGTAACTGCTGCAAGAAACCTTGCGTGGTACTCACTGCGGCAATATTAGTAATAATTTCTGGGTAGTAGGCCGGCATTCGCTATGCTATTTTGCGTCAATATTCAAAGAAGCGTGGCATGCGCTATACAATTGCAAAGAATATCGTGCCAATTGTTCATTCAGAGGCTGACGACAATGTAAATTATGCCTTAAGGGGATATGTGCCACATTCAAGAGGTTATTTAGAACAAGCTTGTTTACTTGGTTGGAGCATCGTACGACCCACTCGTTACGCAATTTGCGTTGTTTGACGCCTGGTACTTTCACTGTTACAAAATGGCGCTAATAGACAACTACGGTGCGCAGCGCCGTAGATACCTGCCGCCACCGGTGTGGGTGAGATATATGGGTTTTAGTGGCGCAAGGGTCATGCTAGGTCAAAGAGTGCCATGAAAGGGGACGTAAAAATAAAAATGATTGCTTATTTACAATGACGTTCAGGCGATGTGGAGTGAATAATGGTGGAGTCAAGTGGCTGTATAGAAGCCTAAAATTCCTTGCGCTCAAAGCGGGTAAGACATATAAGAGAGACAGAGAAAATAAAATGAAGAAAAAGCAGGGAGGCTAACCGAAAATTGGAGAATCCGGTTTCCTACTCTGCACTAAGAGAATTGATAGCTATGTGCAGTACAACGTCTCAAAACCACTATACGTATATGAGAGACGTTGTAGTGGAGGGCTCCGAAAATTGCGACCACCTGGGGCTCTTTAACGTGCACCCAAATCTGAGCACACAGGCCTACAACATTACCACCTCTATCGAAAAAGCAGCCGCCGCAGCCGGGATTCAATCCCGGCTGCGACCTGCGGGTCAGCAGCTGCACTAAGGGAAAGAACAATAGAGAATAAAGGTGGAAAAGAAATCGAAGAGTGAACAAGACGCACGAAAGAGAAAAGAAAAAAAATGAAATGGCGTGCGACAGCCTATTCAATAGGCCACTACCACGCCAAAAGCTCAATAAGGCCTTCACTAATTTCTGTGCGAAGACAGATTATGTCGCCTTTCAAGCACTGACTGTTCTGACAAAGATCTCTCGCCAAGACGAGCAAATGCAGCAGCTAGCTTCCGTTTCTGCACACTGTAACGAGGGCAGTGACAGAGAACGGGCTGTATCGTTTCATCGCTGCCGCAATTTTCGCAAGCATCACTCTCTTCCATATAATAAATATAACATATAAGTAATAAAAACGGGAAAGTGACGTGACTAGTGTATAGTTAAGATCAATAACGTGTAGTCTTCGTTACAAAAACCATAAAAACTTGAGAACAGCCCTTATGCCTCGTCTATGCCCTTGAGTGCAAGGGCCACGAGCTAGGTGCTTTCTTTATAGCAGTTACCGCAGCTGCGACCTCTGCTCAGAAGTAGTTTGATGTATCCCCGAGGTACATGACATCAAAACTGTATATCGTTTATAAAAGCAGAAAGTGACTGATGTTTGAAAGGTGGGTTCCTACCGGTGAACCATGCAGGGCGCAAAGGAAATTGTTGTCGGTGGGGAAATGGGAAGTGCTTCTCTTTCATATCGTCCAATTCGTTGCACTGGATAAAGATGTGGAGCATAGATAGTGATTCGCCACATATTTCACACCTGGGTGAATAATCAACGAACAGCATCTATGCATGTGTGTATCCTATTTGAAGCCTTCTCAGTGTTACTTGTGTGCGGTGTGATTTCAATACTAAAGGCCAAAATCAAAGGTACGACTTGAAAACGTGAAGTTTACATTGGGTGAACTTATCCCAAGTGCTCTGCCAACTACCTCTAAGGTTTTGTTTAAGAAATAGTTTTAGGTCAAGCACAGGGATAGATATGCATGTTTGGGCAGATACCGCTAGCTGGTTCACTAACTCATTGCCTCTGATCTCATGGTGCCTTTGCACCCAGCAGACTACCACAGGCTGTTCTTGGGCGTAGATGATGCATTATAGTAAGCAAAGAGAAACAAGGAGGGGCTTTTTGTGTGTTCTTTAAAGTTTTCAGAGTTTTTACCATGCTCAAGCGATCGGTGTAAATTATTGCCTATTGTAGCTTTATTCCTCATTGTGTTAACTGACCGCAAGTATAGCAAAAGCTTCTACAGTGAAGTCCTTCTGTCAGGATGTAAAACACCGGCCTCAGAAAAAGATGGGCAGACAGCAGCACAGGACACGGAAGTGTTCGACTTTGAGGCATCAGTGAAAAACTCGGGGCATGTGCATTTATGTTGAAGTTCCAGGAAATGTTTCTTGATATGTGCAATGGGCGCGTTCTTCATAACATTAGACAAGACACGTCTCAATCTATAGTATGCCACTACAACGGGGGTAGTCAAGCCGCGGGAGCCAATAAACAGTGCTCAAGTGGCTTACCCGTCTCCTCGGCGAGACCCCTCTCACGAAGCGAGCAGGGCTGTCGAAACTAAAGACGGTTTTCGAAGAGCGCAGCACTGCGTAAGCAGACGTTTGGTGTGTAGCGACACCATGGACCCGAGTTAACGGGGGTGGGGTTCTCACCAGAGAAGAATTGGCCACCCTGGTGCAGTATCTGGCCACTACCTCCCACATGCAAACGTCAATTAACTCACGGCCCTCAGTCTCCAGCGGCTGCGAAGCAACTGACCACGGCAGCGGTCAGATCTGCAACGCAGGAGAGGGTGCTATGAATCTCCGGATCCGTACAGGCCGCCATTAGAACCTGAGTTTGGCAACGTTTAACGTTAGGACCTTATCTAGTGAGACAAGTCTAGTTGTATCATTCAAGGAGCTAGAAGGTGTTAAATGGGATATAATAGGGCTCAGCGAGGTTAGGAGGACAGATGAGGTCTATACGGTGCTACAGAATGGGCGCGCCCTTTGCTATCGGCGCGTAACTGACAGAAGAGAGCTGGGAGTGGGGTTTCTCATTCACAGGAACATAGCTGGCAACATAAAGGATTACGATAGCATTATTGAAAGGGTGGTAGATATCGTAAATAAACTCAATAAGAGATACAAGATGAAGATGGTATAGGCTTACGCGCCTACACCCGGTCATGATGATGCTGTAGTTGAATGCTTTTATGAAGACGCGGAATCGTCAACGAGCAAGATAATAGTATGCACAGTATACTATTTTGATAGGAGACTTTAATGCAAAGGTAGGGAAGAAGCAGGCCGGAGGCCAGGCCATAGGAGATTATGGCATCGGTACTAGAAATCCAGAGGAGAGCTACTAGTAAAATTTGCAGAACGCAATAATTCACGGAATTGTATTACCTTCTACCGAAAACGAGTGAACCGTAAGTGGACAAGGAGGAGCCCTGATAGCAAAATTAAGAACGAAATAGACTTTATAATGAGTGCCCACTCAGGCATCGTGCAGGATGTGGAAGTGGTTGGCAAGGTAAGATGCAGTGACCATAAAATGGTACAGTGTCGAATTCGGCTATACTTGAAGAAAGAAAAACAGAGACTGATTTGCAAGAAGCCAATAAATGAGCTAGCACTGAAAGGGACAGTGCAGGAGTTCAGAGTCTCGCTTTAAAACAGGTACTCGGCTCTTATTGAGGAAACCAACCTTAGCGTAGATACAATGAATGATAATCTGACGAGTATCATTACGAAGTGTGCCGTGAAAGTTGGAGGCAGGGTAGTTAGATAGGACACTGGAAAGCTTTCCTAGGAAACAAAGAGTCTCATTAGGAAGCGTCAAAGCATGAAAGTCTCAAGTACAACAGACAAAATAAAACTGTCAGAGCTTTCAAAGTTTATTGTTAAGAGTAAGGTATCTAATCCAAGGAGGTATATCATGGAGAGAATTGAAAAGAAGGGGAAATAACTACATACATGGATAGGATAGTTATAATAGCGGAGGAGTTTTACAGAGATCTGTACGGTAGCCGGGACAACCACGACATCAATACTATAAAAACTAGCAGTAACCCAGCTGACACCCTACGAGTAATGATAGAAGAAGTTAGAAAAGCCTTGGAGAGCATGCAAAGAAGCAAAGCTGCTGGTGAGGATCAGGTAACATCAGATCTACTAAAAGATGGAGGACAGATTGTGTTAGAAAAACTAGCCTCCCTCTCTACGAGGTATCTCCTGACGGGAAGAGTACTAGATTCTTGGAAGAATGCTAACATCATCTCATACATAAGAAAGGAGATGACAAGAATTTGAAGATTTACAGGCCTATGAGCTTGCTCTCCGTAGTATACAAGCTATTTACAAAAGTAATTGCTAACAGAGTTAAGAAAACATTGAAATTCTTTCAACCAAAAAAAACAAGCAGAATTTCGAACAGGCTACCCAACAATTGACCGCATTCCTACTATGAATCAGGTAATCGAGAAATTCTCACAATATAACCAACCACTATACATAGCCTTCATAGAATACGAGAAAGCGTTTGATTCAGAAGAAATATCAACAGTCATGCAGACACTGTGATTTAAGGGCGTTGATGAAGCATATATAAACATCCTGGAAGAAATGTACAGGGGATCAACTGCTATCATAGTGCTTCATAAAGAAAGCAACAGAATACCAATCAAAGGGAATGTATGGCAGGGGTATACAATCTCCCCAATGCTAATTACCGCGTGCTTACAGGAGCTTTTCAGAGGCCCAGAATAGAAACAATTAGGGATAAGTGTTAATGGAGAGTACCTTAGTAACCTCCGCTTCGCGGATGACATTGCATTGCTAAGTATCTCAGGGGACAAAGCGCAACTCATGATTACGGAGTTAGATAGGGAGAGCAGAAAGGTGGGCTTTAAAAGTAATCTGCAGAAAGCGAAAGTAATGTAGAAAAACTTCGGAAGAGAGCAGCGCTTTGAGATAGGTAATGGTCCACTTGAAAATATAGAAGAATACGTCTACTTAGAGCAGGTAATAACAGCGGAGCCGAACCACGAGATTGTAGTAACTAGAAGAAGAATGTGGTGGAGCACAATTGGCAAGCACTCTCAAATTACGAGAGATAGAATGCCATTATCCCTCAAGAAAAAAATGCCGCCATATCCACGAAGTGAATGATGATGAGTGGGCGAAGCTCCGGAGGTAAACCTGGTAATTCATGAATCCTCCGTACATTTTGCCCACTCGATTTTATTGCAACGCTCCCCCTAGCGTACGTCGCAGCACTATATCGAACGATGACACGCGCCATATGTGGCATCATTCCTATTTTATAACACCTCGCATCTTTCATAATCAACTACACGTACCGCCGTCAAGTTTATAACATCTTGCATCTTTTGGAAGGACGGACGGACGGACGGACGGACGGACGGATGGACGGATGGATGGATGTATGTATGGATGGATGGACGGACGGATGGACGGATGGACGGATGGTTATGGCTGTACCCTTTAGATCGGGCGGTGGCTAGCGTAATACTTAGAACTGAACGAGAGGTGGCTACATACAGGGGACGCACAGCCCACGCCTTAAGGAGCTTCGCTCCTAAAAACATATAACAGATGTATACTGCCGGTGCTTAGCTACGGAGCAGAAATTTGAAGACTTACAAACAGGGTTCAGCTTGAATTGAAGGTGACGCGGCGCGCAATGAAAAAAAATGGTAGGTGTAACCTTAAGGTAAAAGAATAGAGCAGAATAGATTAGGGAACAAACGGGGCTTAAGGATATAATAGTGGACAACAAGAAGAGGAAGTGGACATGGGCTGGGCATGTAGCCTGAAGACAGCACAATCCCTGGTCATTAAGGGTAACTAACTGGATTCCTAGTGAAGACAAGAGGGTTAGGGAGGACAGGAGGTTAGGTGGGCAGATGAGATAAAGAAGCTTGCGGGTATAAATTGGCAGCAGCAAGCACAATCACAGCAAGTACAATATAACATAGAGACTTTGTGCCTTTACGTTGTATACGAGGGAATATTGGGCAGCTGCGAGCTCATAATAAGTTCACTTGCCACGTGACGCCAAGCAGGCTCATAAAGAGTGTATCACACTCGCTGCTATGGGTACTAGTGGCACTGAGTGACAATCCCATGTTTGTATTTACATATATGCCCAATAAATTGGCCGGGAGGATAGCCACTATTGTAGCTCTGTGGTAAAGTCTTAAGCACGTTATTCAAATGTCGCAGGTTTGGTTCCTGCCCATAGTAAATTATCTTTTCACCCAGTTTTCTTTCTTCACACTTACATTACAATGTGGTGTTATAACTTCCCCTGTACTTTCCTTGGCATTATTTGTCTGTTAGATCTCGTTATTATTGTGTTAAACATGGAAAAACCAGCTCTTAGGTATACACTTTTTTCCCTATTTCTTAACGAGGGTCTCGTTTTGCAGACCTGGTGTCCTTAAGTTGTATAAGAGGGGATATTGGTCTGCTGCCAACTCGTAATAGGTTCACGTGCTACGTGACGCCAAACAGGCTCATAAACAGTGTACCATACATGCCACGTGGCTACCAGTGGCGTTGACTGACTCTCACGTCTAAGCTTACATATATACCCAATAATGTGGCTGGGAGGATAGCCGCCATGGTAGCTTAGTGGTAGAGCATCGAACGCGGTAATCGAAGGTCGCAGGATTGGTTTCACCCACTTTTCTTTTTACTTTCTTGATACACACACACACATTATATACATATGCATATATATATATATATATATATATATATATTTATATATATATATACAAGCAGCCGGCATTGAATCATGTGCCGACACGAAAGAAAATGTCATGCGCAGAGTCCGAAAAATATGCAAATGCCCATTTGGATTCTTGCGCTCCTATCGTGCCGCTTTGATAGATGAGCATATATGAGAGTGAATGTGAGAACTACAGAGTCAGGGCGCCTTTATTCCCACTCGGAGGATGAGGTTTGGACCCATCATATGATTCTTCTTGCGTGGTATACTCCCTGGGGTCTCATGTAGGTTAACAGCTCTTCGTCCGAGTACCATCTTGAGGCTCCTTTTGTAATGCATGTATTTTTCATGTAGCTGTGTGGTACATGGGCAGATATGGCAAGGACGCAGATAGGTGTTGGTCTCCTGAAGCATATTAGCTTGGAGTTCCGTCCCTATATTCAAGAGCAGGGCTCCTTGTGCTCTGAAATGGCTCTTAACTGGGGCTCCACCGAGAATAGATTCAGTTTGAGAGTATAGGTCAATAGGGCTCACTTGCCTCAAGTTTGCTCCTTCTGATGTTGGAGCAATAACACAGGAATGCCCACCGTCCTGTCTTTGCGATGTCACACAATACGGTAGCCATGTCGTCCATGTCTAGATCTGTGAGGGTCGCCACGTCGTGGTCCCCGATGACAGTTGATTCGTCCTCCGATTCAGCGCTGTGTTGTCGCTTGCAGTCAGGTATGCTTGCGAAAACCAGCTGCTGCTTCTGACCTGGTGTCACACCTTGGGAGGTCATGTTGGCGCTCTCACTGATGCTTGTTTTGGTTCTTCTAGCACATTTCTACCCGGCTGGCTGTGCAGCACCCGTCGGTCGCAGATAGGGCAGGTACCTTTTGGAGTCGTCCGACCTCTTGAGCAGTGCTGAAACGTAATATAAACAAAATTAGCGATAAATGCAGACAGAGCTGATGCTGATGCTGATGCCCTTTGATGGATGGCGCTTACCCACAAAGGGGAATGGGCCAAGAACCAGGCGGCAGGATACTTAAATGAAACTAAACTGAAAATGAAGCCAATCTGAAAAAGTAGCTTAAAATAATACTATCAAAAACAAAAATGTGTGCTGAGAAAGCGGTCAAACCATCTTTTGTTTTTGGAAGACATAACTACGAATCATAAACTAAAGATGTGAAAAGGTAGTGGTTCACTAGCATGGTGATCTTTTAGTTGCGTTGATGTAATCAAGCACAGCGGAGCATATATCCCTGTGGCAGTAACCAAATGATGTTCCGCCAAGTGATAAAATTACTGGTAAATTTACTTGTATTCCGAGCTTTTGTAATGGGGTTACTAAAAATCTTTTTCTCTGATAAGAATAACGATAACAGAATAAAAAAATGTTCAATTGTTTCAATTTCGTTGCACCAAATGCATTTATCCAAATTACCTTTTCCCCATTGCAGGCAAGCATTTCGGAACCTTAGCGCGGTTACGTAAGCCGTATCTGGCAAAACTTGGATGGTGGGCCCACCCAGGGATACTGCTGCTAAAGAGTCCGCCATTTCGTTCAAATATAATCCGCGGTGACCTGGTACCCATAGCAAATGCAGTTTTTTTACGTTTTTTGGTACTAAATGCCGAAACGTATTCATCAGCTCTGAATTTACTGCCGTAGAAAGTGCATTACAAACTGATAACGAATCTGTAATGATAACTGCTAATGATTCGCTTGAGGGTAATTTGCGTAGGGCAAGAACAATGGCCAATAATTCTGCCATGAATACCTGGGTATAATCTCGGAGTCGAATCGAAAAAGACCAGTCCAAAGAAGGAGAGAAGATGCCAACCCCAGCCTTTTCTTTTGACACAGATGCATCAGTCGCTATGATATTGCTTATCTCTAGGTGGGCTAGATAATCTGCTAACTGGTCATTTAAATACCTATATGCCAATTGTTTCGCGTTATGAGGAAATATATCATCGAATTGTATGCTAAACATTGGCTTTAGGTTGTGTATTGGACCAATATGTCTAATTTTTACATTCAGTTGCTTTAGTAGCGCTTGTGCAAATACTATTTGCGGGGTGTGTAGTCGCGACCAATGGGTTTCGAAAAATAAAGTCGGTTCTTGAATGAAAGCGTAAAATGAGAGTCTTTGGTGTGAACTGTATATCTTTAAGAATGCTTGCATAGTAAGAATTTTAAGCTACTCAGATAAGCAGCAACAACTTCGTCGTCTTCCTCACAATCGCTCCCAATTCGGAACGCCCAGAGAAGATCCACATTGGCTTCACCAGACACGAGCTTGAACTACGTGTAGACGCCGCCACTCTGCTTTAAATGTCAGCATTTTGGATACGTTTTGAATAACTGTCGTGGGGAACAGAGGTGTAAGCGCTGTGGGGGGCCTTATGACTTTAAGACGTGTACAATTAAACAAAAACTTGTGTGTGCAAACTTTGGTCGCGACCACCCAGCTAGCTACGGCCGATGTCAAGCACGAACCGCTGCGCAGCGAAGAATTAAGACGTTTGTCCTCGACCCGAAGACTGTGAACGAACCAAGACTCACAAAAAAGACGTCCGGCGTGCTGCAACATGGTGGTTTCGACAATGATGACGCAGGAAATTTTCGGCACCTAAATCTGAAAAGAGCTGGTACGGAGTCAACGCAAGTGCTCAACGCTGGTGAGAAATGTATC
The DNA here is from genome assembly GCF_043290135.1 of Rhipicephalus microplus. Taxonomy (NCBI): domain Eukaryota; kingdom Metazoa; phylum Arthropoda; class Arachnida; order Ixodida; family Ixodidae; genus Rhipicephalus; species Rhipicephalus microplus. The sequence goes on from NC_134701.1 coordinate 97,388,319, forward strand.
ACGAAAGAGTCCCGCAAGCGCACCTACGCTGATGCACTGAGCCCGCCTTAAGTACCACATGGACGCAAACAGCAATAAAACCTCGAGCACGTTATTCGCGCTTTGTTCACCGCACTACGTTCACCGCACTAAGACGCTTGCGAGTTCAACGAAGGACAGTTGAAAGCAGTCGTGGCTCTAGAGTCAGTGTTACTTTGCTATGCTTCCACATACACACAGTAAAATAATGGAAATGTCTCGCACACCTAGTCTATTCTGTCCTTCAAAAGTGCCCTTAATAATGCAATAGAATAGCGCCAGTCTTCTAAAACGTCTGCGCGAACTCAACCTTTTCCTGCGCAACAATCCAATACCGATTCTCGCCCTCTCACAAGCTGGCCTCCAAATGCAAGGGCGCTCCCAAGGTACACCCGACACGGCAACCCGAGCATAACGTAATTTGCAAATGGAAGCACAACAATATACATAAGGCGGGAAATAGCTCACGTCACCTTACCAGCGCAAGACCTCTGTTCCAACTCACTGGAAGTTGCTGCTGTGCAATTGCGCCTGGGAAAATGAAAACTGAGTGTGGTATCGGAGTACATAAGCCCTTTACGAACTCAGCAGCTACTTTACGAACTTTGCAGGATGGCATGCAGAGGATACTTACGGACTTGTCTGTGCGAACCAATCAACTAGAAAAAAGGGTAGACAAGGTCGATAGTGTTGAATGAAATGTTGAATTTCTTAAACAAAAATTACTGACTTGGAAGACAGAAGTAGGAGTTCAAATCCTATTAATTTTGGCATCAAGGTAAATTCCTCAGAAATTACCGAACCTTTAAGGAAGGCCATTTTGTCTAGTCTTTTTGCCAATAAACTTCAAGTACCATGTCGTTCTGTCAGTCGAATTCACAGAGTTGGAAAGCCGGGTAGCCAACGTCCAGTTATTGTGTTCTTTCAGGACTACAACGAGAAATAAAAAATCTTAAAAACGTGCACAAACCTAAATGTTCTGACGTATAAATACAAAACGACTATTCGAAAGAGACTCTCAGAAAAAAAAAAGCTTTTGTGGGAGAGTGCAAAGTCTGAAGAAGGTCAGGGCAAGAAAGTAGCCCTCAATTACGACAAAATTCATGTAGACCGAGATACGTAGAAATGAGACGGTGCAAGAAGGCTAGGGTTAAATTCACCAGCCAAAAAGCCACCCATCCAGTCCCTGACTTCTGACTCCTGTTGAGAAAGAACTACGAATTTTGAACTTGAACGCTCGTAGTATTGTCAACAAGGCACAAAAATTAGAAGCGTTAATTTTAGGCTACAATCCACTTGTGGTTGTTCTAACCGAGACTTGGTCGGAGCCTGAAATTTGCAATGAGGACGTGTTTCCGCTGTCATATTGGGCATATCGACAAGATAGGGCTTCTAGAGGAGGCGGTGTTGCTATCCTTGTCAGACACGACATAAAATCTTTTCTATGACATCAGATTAAAGACCACGAAAGTGTCATTATAAAAATTTCTTTTTGGGGAAGGTCATTCGCCGTTCTTGCAGTTTATTGTTTACCCGATTCACCGCGCGATTTTTTTCGGCCACTTTACGATTACATGAACACATGCAGGCATGATTTCAATTTGCCAGTAATAGATTGGAGCTCTCCTTTTTTCAACACAAAAAACTATGAGCATGCGTCGTACCTCTTTGATATATTGATAAGCCAAAATATGCATCAAATTGTTACCCGACCAACACGGGTGCATGGCGCAAGTCCATCCTTGCTTGACATGGTTTTTATAACGAGATAGATTGAACTTTTTTCTATATTGGTCGATCCTGGCCTTTCGGATCGAGACATGGTTTATTTTTCTTGTCCCAAGCAGGTTGTTTGTACTACGCATCATGCCAAATCAATAACTGGGAAAGAGTCTTCACGTGCAAATGACGAGTGTGTTCTGGACCACCTCGGTCTTTCCCTTAGCAGCTTTCAAGGAACTGACCCTGAAGTATTGTGGAACAAGCTGTCAGTTCAAGCGCACGAATAAACAGAAAGGAAGAGAGGACAAGCGCTTTCTCACAACTAAACTGTTTATTAGAAAGGGCAAAATATATATACAGGCAATTAAAAAAGAGATCAGAGATCAGGGATATGCATAGGCTGTTCAGCAGCTCTGATTTTAAGCGAAATTTTTCTCGGAAATATTGATGTAGCGCTTCAAAATCATTTTTCAGGACTCCCAGTTCACGTATTCAGAGACGTGGACGATTTTCTTGTGTTCACTACGCCCTCAGATTTTACGCGAGATGTTGTGAATATTTTCAAGATATTTAAAGAAACAGGCAAGAAACTAAACTTTTCTTTTGAATTGCCGCGTCTAAAGCAACTTCGATTTCTTGATCTTAACTTGGTCTTCGAACCCCAGCTTGTTTGCTGGTATTATTGTCCTAGATCCGTAAAGCCTATACTTAATTACAAGTCGAGCCACTCTAAGCTGGCGAAGAGAGGTATCGTTACTACGAGTTTGGGTTTTGCTCTAAAAAATCCTGTCAGCACAGAATGAAAATCCGTTTTCATAGTCAAGCAAAGAAACTTGTACAAGTAGGGTATCCTAATGATGTCATCACATCAACACACATTCTACCAACATGATTGTAACAACATGATTAAAGAACTTAAATTTAAAGGGAACCACTCGGGACGTCGTGATGAGAGTAGAAAAAGTAGGAGGATAGCAGTGATTTTTACCTTCATAAGACATCGCATGAACCTAAGCAACTCGCTAATGGATATAAAGTCGGTGTGCTTTTCTCAGCCAAAAGCAAACTGCAGTCTATTTTTTCACGCGGGCGCAGAGAGTTTCCGCAATGTCGTATGAAAAACAGCAAAAAGTTTGTGGACTGCTGCGCCATTTAGCTGTGGTAAAGTGTACATAGGTCAGTCGGGAAGGTGCGTCAATGTTCGTCTCAGAGAGCACGATACTTCTTTGAAATCTTTGAGTGCATCGCATCCAGCGGCTCATTGCAGAGAGTACGGTTGTTATCCTCTTTTTCCGGATACTGAAGTGGTTTTTTGATCTAAAAATAAATTAACTCGTGAGTTGACAGAAGCTTTTCACATAAGAAAAAGAGGGGAACAATGCGTCATCCAGCCTTCGGTTTTGCTTCATGATAAAGAGTTTGCTTTTCTAGATTATGTTCTGAGATAATCCTTCTTCTTTTACACTGTGTTCTCGATGTTCCACGGGTGCACTTTTTTGCCTGCACACGCATGCATTGTTTTTTAATTGCCTATATATATTTATTCTGCCCTTTCTAATAAACAGTTTAGTTGCAAGAAAGCGCTAATCATCTCTTCCTTTCTGTTTATTCGTGCGCTTGAACTGACAGTTATACCATGCATGTCCAACTAGCCCAACTTTCGATTCTATTGTGGAAGGAATTTAAAGAAATATGCCTGCATGGTCTAGATAATTTTATTCCTAGCAAATTAAAAAAAAACGCCCAAATCAAATCGTTCGATCAGGCGAGATGTTCTGCACATGAACAGGAAACTAAAGCAGCTTAAACGCAAGGGTGCTCTACGCAATTTTACTCTTTCTGCCCAGGAAATACTGAACGAAGCTGTGAGGATAGCTAAGTTTAGATACTTTCAGGATACTCTACCTAACTTTATTACATCTGCCCCACAAAAATTTTGGAACTTTTTGAGCAAAGAGACCAATTGTGTTGAGTAAATAACACATGAAGGAGAAACAAGTGATGACAAAAAAACTAATGCCAATCATTTCAATTTGTACTTCCATAACGTTTTTTATGCCTCTAGCGAGCCACTGCACCGATTTTCTCGAAGTAATGACGACGTTCAAGATAATTTATCTTTACCCGGTATTATTTCGTTGCTCCTGAACTTGAAAACTAAAACTTCAATTGTTTCTGATCAAAATCCTAACACTCTATTACGACAATACGCCGAGATGCTATCGGAATTTTTTGTAATAATTTTGCGTGCTTCCGTCCGTTCCGGCCGCTTGCCTCGTGACTGGAAAGTAGGACGTATTGCTCCAGTGCACAAAAAGGGTGACAAAGATTTGGTACCAAACTATCGTCCAATTTTTATAACGTCTTCGTCTTGCGAACGCTTGAACATATCATAGCTAAATTTATTATAACGTTTCTTAATGAAAATAACATACTTTTGGATGTTCACCATGGTTTCAGGAAAGGGTTTTCTACGGAAACGCAGTTAATCTCTGTTGTGCAAAGTTTTTCAGAAATTTTAGATAAGAGAGGTCAAGTTGATGTCATAATTTTGGATTTCACGAAGGCATGCGATCTTGTTCCTCATGATAAGATTATTAAAAAACTGGAATCGATTGGCCTTCCAGACTTTATAATTTTCTGTATTTCTTTCTATTTGTCTGGCCGCGTTCAGTTTGTGAGCATTGCCGGTAATTGCTCTGACCCACTCCCTGTAACTTCTGGGGTTCCCCAAGAAGTGTACTTGGGTCTTTATTATTTTTAAGTTGATTGATTGATTTGTGGGCTTTAACGTCCCAAAACCACCATTTGATTATGAGAGACGCCGTAGTGGAGGGCTCCGGAAATTTTGACCACCTGGGGTTCTTTAACGTGCACCCAAATCTGAGTACACGGGCCTACAACATTTCCGCCTCCATCGGAAATGCAGCCGCCGCAGCCGGGAATCGAACCCGCGACCTACGGGTCAGCAGCCGAGTACCTTAGCCACTAGACCACCGCGGCGGGGCATTTTTAAGTTATAATATTGACATTTTTGATACTGTTCCCTCGCCGGCAGATCAGAGTGTTTGCTGATGATTGTGTGCTCTTTAATGAAATAACTTCCTATGACGACCAGGTCTTGCTAAACACTAACCTCCAAAATATCTTTGCACGGTGCGAGCAATGGAAGATGAAGTTAAGCACACACAAAACCGTCTTGATGCGAGTAACCAGCAAAAAAATATTTTGCGATATACATGTCAATCCGGTACCCAGGTTGTTGAGTATAAGTACCTTGGTGTCACTCTAAGCAACGACCTCAGCGGGGATAGGCTCGTCTCTAATATTTGCGCGTCGTCTTTTCGTAAACTTGGTCTTGTGACACACAAACTAAGGCATGCTTCTTCTACTGTGAAAAAAAAAACTAACTTATTTGGCTGTTATACGCCCCTCATTGGAGTATGCCTCAATTGTCTGGGACCCATACACAAAACGAAACATTGAGGCTCTCGAACTAATCCAACGCAAAGCGGTCTGTTTTATTTACTCCAAGTACCGAAGAACTGATTCCCCCACAAACTTTATGAAAGAGAACAGTACACCAACTCTTGAAAATCGTCGAAAAACTCACAGGCTCAAATGTCTTTTTTTGTATTGAATAACAACAAATTGTCAGTAAACCGTGATTCGTATTTGAAACATCTTACGACAAGACAAACCCGGCATCGACAAACTCATTCATTACCACCATATTTCGCCAGAACAAAAATTTTCAAAAACTTGTTCTTTCTTCGAACTATTAACGATTGAAACTGCCTACCTCAATCGGTAACCGGCTCTGTAGAGGCTGTTGAGGATCCCGGCGCTGTTCTCCTGTTGTTGTGGAACTCTGCGCTGTGAACCCGTTGTTACGGCTCTCTGCGCTGTTTACCCGTTGTCGCTTCGAATCCCAGTGCTGATCGCCAGTTGTTGCGGACCGGGGTCTGCCCGGTCTTTTGTGGTAGCGTGGTGTAGCCTCAGGTTGAGGAAACGAACGCTCACAAGATGGGGATACGAAAAAAACGAACAGGTTTATGGCACTATTTGCACTTATTTACAGCATAGAAAGGTTACGAGTTCACAAACCACGAGCGTGGTGGTTGAACCATTACACAGTTAAGAGCGACGTCCAGCACCGTGCGGCGTCGTTATAAGCTCTGTCGGGCTCCTCCTTCTTGAGTGGAACACCAATCACACACACACACAACAAGCGAGGGGTACGAGCATTCACGGCGCACGTGAACATCCAATATAGAGTCGTGATCACTGCACTGCAAGGTGGCGCCAGTGGGGTTCTTCCTCGTCGTGTGTGTCGCTGGTCGAGGGGTCCCAAGCTCCGGACAGCAGACATCAAACGGTCCGCCAATCTGTCTGGTCTATTAGCAGGGCAATTTGTGGCGGCGGCCGCGGTTTCTTCCAAGGAAGACGCTGTCTTTGTTGTCCTCTCTGGAACGGCTTACGGCGTCGTGGCGACATGACGTCTCATCCTCCGGCTAGCAGGGACAATACCTGGTGGGCATAGGCAGTTAGCCAGTCGGCTACTTGTTTGAGGATTAAAAGAGCGCCGCTCCCCCGTCATCCCTGGACGCTGGTTCCGAGAAAACTGGGTTCCAGGCGTGGGAACGCTGCCCGGCTACGCTTCTCAGCGACAGCATGGCGCCTACCGACAGCGGTCATAACAAGGCACTTGAGCCTAATTAACCAAGACTTATGATATATCTTTTTTATCTTTTGTGTCTGATGTATCTTTTTATTGTTCTTGCTGTTTTACACCTGTGTGCAATGCTATGTTCTTGCCCCTTCTGCTGGTGCTCTTAAATGGGCCTGCAGTATTCTGTAAATAAATAAAATAAATAAATGAAAGAAGGTCTTCATGGAGGCTTTCCTAAAGGACCTTTGCACTCGATGTCCCGCTCCTCTGATATTTTGTGCTGATTTCAACGTGCACCATCAACTCTGGGGAAATAAAAGTGTAGATTTTTGAGGCAAGGAACTTCTAGCAGCTACGGATACTGCCGACTTATGTGTGGAGAACGATAGCAAACCTACATTTTTCAGGCCCCCAGGTTTATGGAGTACAATAGACCTTGGACTTCACCCCACGGACCTTCTGGTATCATCGCCCATGGCTCCAGACAGGATGGGCAGCGACCATTTCCACAACTTCACCCATATCCTGGGATTTCGAACTGCTGGTTCACAATTCTACAATGTAACACGCTTGGATAGCTAGAGAGAAGCGTCGGACAAATGCACTGGTGAGCTTTTCGCAGATATGTTGCAAAGCAAGCGAGCGGCATCTTCGTTGCTGAAACAGCCCGACTATTTTGCTGCTCCTGACTTGAAATTGAAGAATCTCTGCGCAGCACGTAGACGAGTGGAGCGGAAACTATTGAGAAGAAAAGAAAATTCGCCTGCGAAAACCAAATATATTAGGATAAACGCAGCGATCCGTCGCCATACAAAAAAAGTAAGACAAATTCATTGGGCCGCTTTCTGTGAGATTTTATCAACGTTTACACCCTTCTCAAGGAAATGGGCAGTAATAAATAGTCTATCCGGGAAGATCCTCTCACAAAGGCCATTCGAAGCACTCGCTTCTAAACAAGGGAACGATTTGCAAACTCTTGCAGAAGATTTCGCAAATATGTACACATCTGGCAGATCAGCAGAAACGGCGATTCCTCTGTCACCCCAGTTTTTTTCACACAATGGATACGCCATTCATCTTTCGAGAGCTGGTAATGGCACTTAGCGAATTAAGAAGACGCTGTTCCGTGGGTTCCAATTTAAACAGCAATGAAATACTGACAAATCAGCCATATGAGAGAAAAAGGGCCCTTTTGGACATATTCATTCATGTCTGGAGCACGGGAGAGATTACAGTTGTTTGGAAGACAGCATTGGTGGTGCCAGTCCTAAAGTCCGGAAAGGACCCTGCGAGCCTCGCATCGTATCGACCGGTATCTGTTACATCATGCGTATTTAAGTTGATGGAAAGAATAGTAAGTACAAGATTAACTTGGTACCTTGAACAAGGAAGACGATGGCCATCGTGCATGACGGGAACTCGCCCACGTCTGAGTGCCCAGGACAGTGTTTTGGACCTATTAGGCCACAACGAGCACCAACACGTCAGTGGACTCTCGACACTGGCCATCTTCATAAACGTTGCCGAGGCATATGACTGTAAACTTCAGGCAGGCATCGTGAACGGGCTCCAAGCTATGGGTGTGTCGGGAAAGGCTCTTCGGTTTGTACATAAATTTCTCTTAGGCCGCTGTGTCCGGGTTAAGCTTGGAAATGTAACGAGTGAAGAGAGACGCGTTTCTCTCGGCGTCCCACAAGGAAGTGTTCTATCTCGCTTACTTTTTAACACTGTCATGGCCAGTGTTCCTTACACTCTGCACTTAGCGCTGAAAGCAGTTAGGATATCCATCTACGCCGTTGACATCTGCATTTGGATCTCAGAGTCAACGGCCCAGGTCAACATTTGGCCCGGATAGCACAGAGCGCTATTTCAATCATTGAGCGTCACTTGTTGACACTTGGCCTATCTTTATCAGCGGAAAAAAATCGGCCTTCATGCTCTTCCCTGGAGGGAGACGGAAGTCAACACGTTTGTCGCTGAACATTCGAGGTCACTCAATTCGTTGTGCAACAAGTGTTCGTTTCCTGGGCATTACCGTCGACAACAAGATATTATGGCGATGTACGGTTGATGGTATAGTCACTGCATCAATGCCAAAAATCAACACTCTTCGTCGCATGGCAGGGTACGTTGGGGCCACAATCCTATGTCCAAGCTTAAATTGAATGCTGCGCTTAGAACAAGCCGCAATCCTTATCAGCTGCCCCTGATATCACCATCACCGAGCCAGTGTGAATGCTTTGAGGCAGTGCACAGAAAGGGTTTTCGCTTGGCGATGAGAGTTCCGCAGACGGCTTCAAACACGAAGGTCACCAATGAAGCCGAGTCTCTTCCGCTACCTTTTGATGTCTCAGGCCTTATTGACGAAGCTGTCAAGACTGGGCGAGTCGTTCAAAGGCACGGCGCTTCTCCGGTGGCTAAGAGCAAGAACTGGCTCACATTTCAACACGGCAATCATCACATCTCGATATTTAGGCTTGAAACTGGCTAAACGGTGCCCTATCGGCCCACCATGGTTATTTCTATTGAAAACGAAAATGAGCGAAGGAGTTTTTGTCCCCGTTACTTGGCGATGGCTACCCCTTTCCACTTATTTGGAACAAATAAAAATATAAAAAAACAATAGCATGTATACATATATACAGTTCTGCATGGGTGAGAGCAAAAGTTCTCCTATATGGGCAGAACAAACACGTAGACGACCCGCTCACTTTTAACTTTTGTCCGCTCAGTATTCGTCACAAATCTTCGCTTCTTCGAAGAACTGTTGCAGCACTTTCACTGCTTTGCCGTTTGTTTTGAATGGCCATGAAACTAGTATTTTATTCGACCCGAATGGTCGCTCAGGATCTACCCTATGCAGTTCTTGTTCTAGTCGCCTTCACTGTGTCGTGTTTCGGACAATCGAGCAAGAGGTGACAGATATCCTCGTCGTCGTGGCCGCATGAACATGCTGACGATGTTACACGATGAATACGAAGTAGGAGGTGCTTTGTGTGAGCAGTTCTGAGTCGTAGGCAATGAATGAGTGTGTCGATACGTCTTGGGAGGTCACGGTCTAATCGGTATTCAAGCCTAGGATCAACAGAAGATCGGATCAATTTCTTTGTTTTTTCTGTGTACTGTTGCGAACGCGGACCGATCCCGCTGATGCCACTGCTGTTGCGACGCGCACCTCCGACGACTTTACGAAGGGCGCCTCGAATCTCTCCGCTGCAACCACTGTTTCGAAAACGGCGACGCCGACACGGTCCCGAAGGCGCCACTGCTTCGAACTCCGCAGGGAAGGTCACCAGCCGTTTGGTAGCGTAGGTTTCTCAGCTCGCGACTGCTTCTGCGCAGAGCTGATTGACGAGTGGACGAGACGACGGTGAGTTAAACAAAGTTTATGTACAGCATATATACGGAGGCGTTACAAATTCGGCACTGGGGCCGACAGAGACTCGAAGAGCCGAGCTCTCCTCTCTAACACATAGGTCTGCTCTCAAACGGGTCCGCTCTGACACACATGTCAGCTTTCACCTAGGACCGCCGATCGCGACGCGCCGCAGGGCTTCTTTTATATGCACCGGGTCCAACTCAAATGTCCAACGAGAAGCGCCGCTGGTCGTCAGGGCAGACTCCTTCAATGGGGTCGCCGCACAATTCGTCAGACCCCCAGACATGAAGACGCCCGTTGTTTACTCGACGGGCTCGCTTGCACGTGCGCTGACTCACTGCACGGGGCAACAGAAAGGCGCCGACAGAAAGGCGCCGTGGCGTGCTGACGCCGTTGAGTTGTTGATCGCGTCAGGCGGGCTCGCGGCTGGCCTTGACACAGATTGCCTTTTTCAGAGGCACGGCCGTTCGCTGTGGACTCGCAGGCATAACAGCACCCCCGCCGCCAGACAATGCGCCGAAAAGACGAGCTGCTTCCACGGGGCTCGGATGACAGGCGCGCTCGTTCACCAGGTCCCTCCAGGTTCGCCTCCAGGGCCATGGGGAGAATGCAGCTCCAGACTCTGTGCCGGGAACACATCCCATTCTTGACGACAGATTCCAGCTCGACTGGCTTGTCGCCACAACTTGCCGACCAGCTTCACTCGTCTCTTCTGGCCATCTTCGGTTTCAGCACTTGTCGATGGTTCTGCAACTTGCCAAGAACGGATCGACAACAGACAACAAACGACACAAGCAAGTGCCCTCGGTCACCCGACAGAACACCAGACAAAGTATAGTTCAACATATACCTAGCTACGTGTCTATCTCAATTTCGTTCCCTCTAGATCAAGAGGCACTTGTGGGACACAAGACTCTTAAATTGACAACTCAAATTTTTACACGCACATTAACTTCACGAATTAGAATAGAACAAGGTTTGCTCGTTGAGATCACTCTGAACGAGAGCGCTCAGCTCAGGTCGTAATGAGGTCCAAGTTTTGCTCCGAATCGCCAGCGAGAAACCGAAAGGTTGAGAAGGTACTAGCTAGAACGCACGGCTCAATGCACCTGCATTAGTGTTTAGCTTTCCCCCTTTTTTTTTAGCGAACGTCAAAGTTGCGCTGTCGGAGGATCACGCTCCATCTCAGTAACCGCCCACTTTTAGGCGACGATACCTATCCGGTACCAAGAGTGGCTCACACTTGCGACGTTGCACAGGGGAACAACGATACGGCTTGCTACGGATTGACTCCTCACCGCTTAGCTTGATATCGTGTTCGATCACCCTCGTGTTTCCGGGGCGGTCCGAAAACACGTCTCCAAACTCGGAAACAATCCTGTCCTCCTCCTGGACTTCACTTAACCTAGGCTCTAGGTTCAACTGCTTAAACATTACCTCCGATCCCCTTTCGATTATATCACTAGAACTCCAAATTTCTGCTCCCTCTTGCTCTGGAGCATTCAACCGCAGATTTACGACCGCTTGAAGTTGAACGTATGGTTTCATCAAGTTGTAAATTTTGTTCAGCCGCCTTCCTAATTTCGCTTCATAATTTGTATCGGAGAGCTTCGATATTACATTGGCAGGCCCTTCCCAATCAACCTCAAGCTTGTTCCTTTTGGACGGCTGCGGCAGCATTACCTGACTTCCTACTTCAAAAGCGCGCTTCACCGATTTGTCGTTGTACTCTTTCGACAACACTTGTGCAGCTTTCATGTGGCTTTCCACTGGAGCTTTAATCGAGAGGTCCTCACGCTGCTCTTGAATGGGCGTCTCTCGATCATCCCTCGACAGCTCGCTCCAACTTTCCGCTACAGGCGACAGCGTTGCAACCCTCTCGCTCTGACTCAATGGCGCCATGTCGTCTCCCCCTACGCATACCACGCCGGTCGTTTCGGCGACGGACCGCTCGCGTGACTGTTCACATGACTCCCGCGGAAAATTTCCTTTCTGGGGTTCCGTCGACCCGCCGACAAGGTCACTTGAGAGTTCACCGCATTGAACAAGGTCAAGCTTCCGCGCTTGCGATCGCGTGAGGGCCATGTACGCTAAGTTGGGGAAGAACGATTTACCCTGCTCTTTTAAAAGCTGCTCTGAGTTGTTGGAGAAAAGATAAGAAAAACGATCGTTTAGCGCAGCAGGCACAGCCGCTTCGGTGCGAAGCTTACCGAACGGGCCTTCAATGACAACCGTAGCTATTGGTAGGCAAGCACTCTGCTCCTCGGTGACTTGCCTGATCCACGCGCGTTCTCCTGTAAAGTCATCCGGAGACACCAATGAAGGATGGACAACGTCCATGGTTGCCGCTGAGTCTCTAAGTGCTCGGCACGTTTTCTCATTCATCCTAATTTCTTGGAGATACGGCTCCAACAACCGCATGTTTTTTTCTGATTCTCGGATCGTTGCGAAGGCAAAGTTTTCCTGGCAGTTTCTCGCGATGTGCCCTTCCTTTTTGCAGTTGTAGCAGATTAGCGGCTTCCGTTTGTTTTCCGATTCAAATGCCCGTGTGGTATCAGTGCGTGGTTTAGGAACCTCACTCGATTTCTCCGCTTCTGTTTGCCCTTCCCCTACAGTGTCCTTCGTAAGAGACGGGTCCTTTTTGAAGTTATGGTGCGGAGCGGGTTTCCGTTGATCAGGTTTTTTGAAAAGCCCTCTTTTCTTTCATCCTTTTCAACGCGCACTGCCCTGCTATGCAACTTTCGGCGAGTATAGTACTCCTCAGCTAACTCTGCTGCCTTGTTTAGCTGTACTTCACCAATTTTGTCCTGCAGCCAAAGTTTGACATCCTCCTCGATGCAGTGGTAGAATTGCTCCAATGCAACGCATTCCACCACTTTATCGCGGTCGTCATAAACACCTTCGCCCTTGAGCCATTGAATTAAATGAGCTTTAGGACGAAACGCGAAGTCAACGTGTGACTCATTCCCCTTTTTAGCATACGGGAACCTTAGCCTGAAAGCCTCGGGTGACAACTTATAACGTCTCAAGGGCACTTCTTTTACCTCGTCATAGCTCTCAAACGCTTCCCTCGACAAGCAAGTTATCGTGTCAGACACTTCGCCGGGAAGAAGAGCTAACAGGTTCTGCGCCCAAAGAGCCCACTCCAAAGCGTTTCGCTCACAGACGTGTTCAAACTTGACGAGATACTTCGCCATGTCCTCGCCTACTACGAACGGTGGCAGTTGATCCCGAATTCTATAACCGCTGACCTGAACTGTTGGAGAAGCTACGCTAGGCGCCTGCGAACACTGTAGGATTGCCAATTCTATTCGTTTCAACTCGAGGCGCTCCTCTCTCGGCCTCCTCGCGGCGTTCTCGCCTTTCAGCTTCTTCACGTTCGCGAACTTCTCGCCTTTCAGCCTCCTCGCGGGGTGCTTTCATATCCGCCTTTCATCGACTTCCTCAGCCGACACTCCCTCATCCTTCATGATCTCAAGAATCGCTTGCTTTTGTTTCGCACGGCCCAAAGTAATGCCGAGTTCTCCACAAATTTCGATGCGTTCCTTCACTTTAAGGTTCTCCATCGTTCACACTAGCCTCTTGCTGTTTGCCCCTGTTAACAATTTACTTGCCGTACCCACTATAAGTCAACTAGCAAGACGCGCAAGCAATTTTTCACACTCCCGTGTTTACACCCTCCACATTAACTTTGGTTTCAAAGCGCTTCGACTTGGCTTGAAACGATCAAAGCTCACTCTAATGCTTCACACAGCCCTTCTCTAAACTACTATAACCTGAGCTAGAGTAGTCTGGTGAACTGCGGGGAAAACATTAGACACTCACCGCATCGATGTCGCTGACGCCGGCCGATCCCGCAGCTGCCAACCACTGTTGCGAAGCACGGCCTCAGAAATCCCACCGCTACGCCACCACTGTTGCGAAGCGGACCGATCCCGCCGATGCCACCGCTGTTGCGACGCGCACCTCCGACGACGTTACGAAGGGCGCCTCGAATCTCTCCGCTGCAACCACTGTTTCGAAAAACGGCGACGCCAACACGGTCCCGAAGGCGCCACTGCTTCGAACTCCGCAGGGAAGGTCACCAGCCGTTTGGTAGCGTAGGTTTCTCAGCTCGCGACTGCTTCTGCGCAGAGCTGATTGACGAGCGGACGAGACGACGGTGAGTTAAACAAGGTTTATGTACAGCATATATACAGAGGCGTTACGAATTTGGCACTGGGGCCGACAGAGACTCGAAGAGCCGAGCTCTCCTCTCTAACACATAGGTCTGCTCTCAAACGGGTCCGCTCTGACACACATGTCAGCTTTCACCTAGGACCGCCGATCGCGACGCGCCGCAGGGCTTCTTTTATATGCACCGGGTCCAACTCAAATGTCCAACCAGAAGCGCCGCTGGTCGTCAGGGCAGACTCCTCCAATGGGGTCGCGCGCAATGCGTCAGACCCCCAGACATGAAGACGCCCTTTGTTTACTCGACGGGCTCGCTTGCACGTGCGCTGACTCACTGCACGGGGCGACAGAAAGACGCCGTGGCGTGCTGACGCCGTTGAGTTGTTGATCGCGTCAGGCGGGCTCGCGGCTGGCCTTGACACAGATTGCCTTTTTCAGAGGCACGGCCGTTCGCTGTGGACTCACCGGCATAACAGTACCAGGTAGACAGGCATAATTCACGTTTTGTTATTCTTAAAATTCTATTTATATGATATTGAGATACTGGAATGAGGCACATATGCGTAGAATTATGAGCGGTTTTCGCCAACTCATCCGCTATTTCATTTCCCTTAATTCCGCAGTGACTGGGAATCCACTGAAATGCCACTCGATGATTCGGCTTTGTAGCCTCTGAGAGCTTTTTTAGTATAGCGTATACTATACGCACATTAATGTGTTTTGAAGTGCCACTTTCCACACATGCAAGCGCTGCCAGAAAGTCTGTAATTACCACCCATTTTCTTGGTGTCGTTGACAGTTTAATAAAGCTTATGGCTAGCAAAATCGCTACGAGCGTAGTTGAAACTACGAACGTAGTTGAAAAAGAGAGGTGGCCCAACGGACATGCATATTCTTCGTGCAATTCCGGAATCATGAATGCTGATGTCGCTGTCTCTTTGGTGACGGAGCCATCAGTGTACACGTGAGTGTATCCTTGGTACCTGTCAAACAGACGATGTGATGCCAACTGCTGAGCGGCAACGGTTGGCACTTCATGTTTGCTGCGAATTCCTATTGACGTTTCAATAATTGGTAGCTCAAGCAGCCATGGAGGGTAGTTTCGGTCCTGTGGCCAATGTTTCGACACAGGAAGCCGGAAAATGTACTGTTGGTACACATGGTGTATTTGCGCTGCAGCACGGTTCACGATGTTGGATATCAGCGGATGGAAAGGGTGTTGGGTGACTGGACGAAAGAGGTGCTGACATGTCTCCACATTTCTAATTACTATAAAGTTGGGTTCTCTTGCCTCGGCCACTGTCAAAGAACTTGATGTTGGCTGTGGAACCCGCAGACATATGAGTAAGCTTCGTGCTTGTAACAGCTGAAGTTTGGTGTAGTGGCGTCTGAGAGATGTTGTGGAAACTGGTGCAGAGTAGGCAATTTTCTGTCGGATTAGGGCACAATGGACGTGGAGGAGAGACGCTGATGTACCACCCCACTTTGTTCCCGCGATGCAAAGTATAACATTTATGGTGCTCTTCACTTGATTTTCTAGATCAGCAATATGCTGACTCCATCTGAGTTGGCTATCTGAGGTAACGTCAAGGAAGCGATGCATTCGTGCGATTGCGATTTTCTGGCCATCCACAAAAAGCTTCAAGTTTTTCACACTTTTCTCGTGAATCTACAGATTTGGCGTGAGAAATCTGCATGCCTTGCACTTTGAGGTAATCACTTATTGTGTCTAGTCCTTGTTGAAGGCGATGTTCGATCACTTTCAGTGATTTGTGAGACGTCCATATGCATATTTTGTCTGCATACATGGATATGTTCAAGGCTTCGGGCAGACCTGCCCGACCTGCCATTGCAGCAGACTTGCCATTGCAGCATTCAAAATGAAGCGAACTTATAACGCTTCCTTGGGGTACAACTCTGCTCATGTTGAAGCGATCGCTATCTCCGTTATTGGTTGAAACATATATTTGTCTGTTACATAGGAAGTTGGTGATCCATTGAAGAATACGACCGTGAACCCCTAGTGAGGTAAGCCCGAGCAGCACAGAAAGGTGGCTCACAGAATCAAACAACTTCTTCATATCTATGAACGCCGCAACAGCCATGTTTCCACAGTACAAGTGGCCCCGCCGCGGTGGTCTAGTGGCTAAGGTACTCAGCTGCTGACCCGCAGGGCGCGGGTTCGAATCCCGGCTGCGGCGGCTGCATTTCCGATGGAGGCGGAAATGTTGTAGGCCCGTGTGCTCAGATTTGGGTGCACGTTAAAGAACCCCAGGTGGTCAAAATTTCCGGAGCCCTCCACTACGGCGTCTCTCATAATCATATCGTGGTTTTGGGACGTTAAATCCCACAAATCAATCAAATCAATCACAGTACAAATGTAAAGAGGTCGAAGTTGCAGTACATGGTGCATCGCCGTCGTCTGAACCCAGCCATCTGTTCTGGAAGTGAGTTGTTAGCTTCAATCCACAACTGTAATCTTCTGTCAACCATTTTTTCTATTACTTTAGATACACAGCTAGTGAGGCTGACTGGTCGAATTGAGTCAAGCGAAAGCGGTAATTTACCGGGCTTCAGCAGTGGGACGATTCTCGCGACCTTCCAACACAATGAAACGTACGCCTTCGTCCACATGTCGTTATATATCCGTAGAAGAACTGGCATGCCATTGGGTCCTACATTTTTCAGAACACTGTACGATACGTTGTCGGGACCGCTTGCCGTTCTTACGCGGGTTCGTGATAGAGCAGTACGCAACTGTAGTAGAGAATACGTGTTATCCGGTTGACATGTGATAAAGTGTATGCATCTTGGATTTGCTGCTCTACAAACTAGGCAGTGCAGTAGTGTTGTGAACCAATTGCTCAGTTCCAGTCAGCATTGTGCAAAACTTATTAGAAACATCATGTTCGGATAATCCAAGAGATATGGCCAATGCTCTGAATGGGTTTTGGTAGGATACTGGATGACTTAGAGCCGCGATTGTTTGCCAGATTTTCGGAAGTGGAGTAATTGGGGTCAATGAATTGCAGAAATCATGCAATTTTTTCCGACCTAACTTTTGCATGTGTCGGTTATATTGGATGTGTTTGGCCTGACTCTTCTTATAATCTTCATGTCTCTCAGTGCGGCGATAGCGACGTTCTGCTCGCCTTCTAATAGCTCGCAGGTGCTCATAGTCTACATCTACACTGGAGTGGCCTGCTAGGACAGCTGTAAACCTTGTCGCACGAGAGTAACTGCTTTTAATGCAGGACATAAATGTATCCAATTCATTGACTCTCATCAAGTCACGTCCAGTATGTTCTCTAAATAGTTTCCAGTCAAATAGCTTTGAATTCAATGTGGTCGTTTGCACTTGCAATCTTGGGTGTTGCATAAGAACTGGGTAATAATCACTCCCTCGCGTTTCGAGGTCTGTACACAAGTTGATATCTCGTGCAATGTCAGAAGAGGCTATAGCCAAACCTAGACAGCTGGCACAATTATTACCTTACTTAACGTTACTCATCCATCATTCAGTACAACAAGACCACATCGATCAATTGCTTTTTCGAGTGTTCTCCCACGTGAATCAGTATGAGTACTGCCCCACGTGATATTGTGCGCATTGAAATCTCCACAGAGGAGGGTTGGCCCCTGGGCTTTACCCAATAAGTGAACCAGAGATGAGTCAGAGATGCGTGTCGATGGTTGCAAATAAACACATATTACGGTGATGGTAAGTTTCTGGAATTGAATTTTACACCCTACAAATTCTGGCACGTCCGAGTCCCACAAGTATAAAACAAAAGAGAGTACTTCGCACCGTACGCATAACAGTGCCCTGCTTAAGCCTGGATTTCTTGTTGGTGCATATGTGACATAGTTAGAAATCCTAAATTCAGGGCCAACGTTGGTATCATTTAGACACAGAACGGGGAAGCTATACTGAGCAACCAGCTTCCTAAAGTCTGCGCTTTTGGACCTAAGGCTATTGGCATTCCACTGAAACACACTTGTGTTGCGGAGACAGTTGTTCATTTGTAGAGGCATTTTGCTATACAACATTTTTTTGTACTGCTAGAGGCTCTAATGAATGAACTGTGCTCAACTCTGGTAGGTAATTGGCCTGTGGAAATACACGCATGATTGCCTTCAAAGCAAGGAAGAGCATTGACATAACCATACCCACATCACTTGTTTTCGGTGCACGTTGCTGTTGTGCCTTTGGCTTTGGCGAGGTGAAAGATGTAGACACTTGGTTATCCTGAGTTGCTGACGGTTTCGGTGTCCTGCTGTCGCTTGTCTGCCTTTGAACGCTTGGTGATCGTCCTTCATGGTCCGTGTTGGCTGTGCTTTTGTTTTTCTGAGCTTAAGCACACTTGGCTACCACCACATATGACAGTGGTGATGTACTCTTGTGTGATTTTGAAGTCACAGGGAGTGGATGCACAGTTTCAGGATTCAGAGAAGGCTATCCTTTTTTTGAGGCTCTTCCAAGCAAAACTTCTTGTCGCTTTAGTCGAGTAGCTGCCTGGTGTTTTGGACAACCAGCATATGACGCTACCTGGTCTTCATTGCAATTGGCACATTTGGGATGATTCCTCGATGTACATTCTTTGTAATCATGTGCTCCTGCACATATTTTGCAGCGAAGCTGTCCATGGCGTGATTTGACAACATGCCCATATCGTTGATATTTGTAACATCGTGTAGCGGGCTGTAGGAACTCTTCCACCGTATGACTTGTGAAGCCTAGGAGAATACGTGGCGGCAGTGGCTTGTCGGGGAAAAACTCAAGAATTACACTGCCGTGTAAATGCGACTCTGCTGAACCATCTTCACGACGGAGCCGTTTAGTCTGTCTACTGCATAGAGGTGTTGTACGTCGAAAAAGGTTCAGACGCAGCTTGGCAAAATGTGCTTCATCAGGCAGGTCTGGCTAATGGCGAGTGGCGTGCGCGAGATACTACAACAGCCAGCGATCAGCATCGTTTTCTTCATTGCCAGCAGAGCGTCCGTTATTCAGATTCATTCATTCATTACAATTACTCCCCGCGAAATAAGGAGCCATCCTGGCGACCTATGGACAAGTAAACACGGGAGGGTCGTAGCAGGGCTTAAGTCTCGAGACGCGGACAATTTCCTGGCCACGACGACGTTGGTCAGAAGATGGTTCCAGTGGCTCAATGAGGTAATTAACTGGAGACGTTTTTTGTAGACACGATATGGGCCGTGATACTTGGGGACCAACTTGGTAGAAAGGCCAGGTGTAGCAGAAGGAACATGCCGTACAAACAAATCTTGCTATCAAACAACGCTTGTTTGCTTAAAATGTGTAACCTCAGAAAAAATACACAGTCCTATTATGACATTAGCAAAAGGCCTTCCTGGTTCGTTCCTTATTCGCGAACTAATCACGGTTTGAGAAGGCTTGAACACTGCATTCCGGCTCCTTTTAACATGTTTCAAAATAAAAGCTTTGACATCGTTAGTATACAAAAAAAAAACTTAAGAACCTTCTCATCCAAAATGGCGGCGCGTAGTTTAGCTTCTTCTAGTTGTCCGGCTACAATACTATATGTAAAAGAAACACCCTATAATAGTGCTAGTGTGTAACATGGCATCCTATGATGTTTGCTTTCTTTGACATTTTTTTTAGTTGCTTTTTTACGAGTAAAACATGCAACATTTCACTCGTCAGTGTTTCTCTTGTGCATTGAAACTTGTGCTTTTCGCATACCCAGTGTTGTAAACGTTGTATAATTATTATGTAATACTTTGGTAGCCGTTTAGCAACGCGTGCATTGTTTCATGATTGACCGCACGCTGTTTTCTCTTGTTGTTTTTCTCTCTTTGTGGATTGCTTATTTTATGTAAACCTGAAACTGATGTAATTTTGATGCATTTTCTTATTATTTCCTAATTTCTTGAAGTTTTGAAAATCGACGTCAAAATGTTTTTTCATGTTTTGTGCTCTGCGGATTTTAGTAATGCCAAGTGAAAAGGGGAAGGAGCCTCGTCAAGCTGCTACATAGGAGCTTTTTGCTCTGATCCTTGCGTTTTCTTTTTCGCAACTCTGTGAAGAAAATGCTCAATAAAACTGAAACTGAAACTGAAACACAGCTGTCTCTTAAATATTCAAGCAGTTGATCCTCACTGTATTGCACTGGACTTGTCTAATCTTTCCTAGGTTCCTCCCATACGACTGCGGTATACACGGTGCCACTTCAAGACCAGCAACATGTGTTAACTCAAGGGGTCTGGAGGATGCAGTAACTGTAGAGACACTAACGGAGAAGTTGCCATCTCTGTTGACATGGAACGACTCCACTTTCTCTTTAGCAGCAGATACTACTTCCCTGGCCAGTTTGTTTGGATTGACTTTCTGGAACGAATCGCTAGGGTCTGTCAGCTTGAAAATTACGGGTATCCCCACTGCTCGGGCTTTCTTGTACGTGATGGTTGTGAAAGGCCTGTCTTCTGCTTCTGCATCACAGTTCATTTCCGCGGAGTCGATGATTGTTGCATCGCTGTAATCCTCTTGATTATCAGTTCGCGCCTTCTTCGGAGTAACACACTCGTCGTCGGCGTTAGGTGTCGTCGAGGGGCCGTCACAGTCCTCCTCGGGTCCGCGAAACACGTGATTATCTTGCTGTTCGGACGCATTGATCACTTCGTCTTCATCTGATGGGTGCTGAGAAGAATGGCCGCCACCAGTAGCCGAAGCTTTCGGACGTCGTGGCTTCGGCGCCTTGAGACGTGGCGCCTGGTGCTCCGCGAAGGTGGTGGCCGAATCTTGGCAGTAATATGCAGGAAACGAGTAAGAGAACTTACAAAATTGGCGAAAAAACAGCAGCGATAGGAAACTCACACCCAGTGATTCTTCACTTAGTCTGCCCACCATGGTCTTTTGTAGATTTTGCGTGTAACTTCAGCGTACCCAAGCTACCAGCTAAGCGCACCGTTGTAGCCGCGGAAGCAAAATTTCTTGTGCTCGACCACTTGTGCACCATGTACCGCGGCCAGCTATAAGTGTACACCGACGGAGCAGTGTACACACAGACGGATAGCTTCGCAACGGCTTTCTGCATACCCTGCCTTGGCGCGTCATGGACGGGCCGCCTGTATTGCGTGGTTTCGTCCACAATGGCAGAAAGCGCTGCAAACACGGCTGCTTTGCGAAAATTACGATCCTTTTTGCACGAAATGTTGTAGTGCTGGCGGACTCTAAATCGGCGCTACAATGACTGCATCGTGACCTACCTCAAGAAAAGTTCACCAGGCAATCTCTGGCACTAATCAAACACCTAATTGGGAAGAGTTTTTCATAACGTTTCAGTGGATTCCATCCCACGTTGGCATTGAAGGCAACAAAAAAGCTGATGCCCTTGCATGCGAGCACGGGCATCTGTTCCAGAAGTAAGAACTCCCAAGACTTACCAGAACAACGAAGATGTGATACGCAATCATTTCAAGGCAATCTACAAGTTTCCACACTAACCATGTGTAATGCATGGACTTTCTTGTGAACAAGTGACGCTGTTGTACCGCCTGATAACCGGATCCGCATACACCCCGGCCTGCTCATTCAAGACTGGGAATGAATGCAAATATTTATTAGAAAAGTTTCTTCCGGTAAAGGTGGAGCCCTCCCTCCAGGGCCTCTGTGGCCTTTGCCATCTTGCAAGCTCTGTCGATCAGCTTGAGCTGTTCTTCAGGTTTAGAGCAGGACAGCGCAGCCTCCCACTGCTCCGGTGTTGGTTTACAATTTCTTGCCCCTTTCTGTGTGTGTCGGCAGGCTCATGTCACGTGGTAAAGTGTGGGGTGATCTCTGCATAGTGAGCATTTGTTGACGTATATTCTCGGATAGACTTCACTCAGAAGACTGAGGTTGGGGTACGTATTAGTCTGCAGCTGTCTCCAGGCAAGCGACTGCTTTCTGCTGAGGTCTTTTTGGGAAGGGGGTATATCCTCCTCAGGTTTCTCTGGTGTTCTAAAATTGCTCCGTAGCGTCTAGTAACTGTGGCTGGTTCCTCGTCGTTGTGTGCCCCCCGGTAGGCATATTATCGTGCAATGGCGTCGGCCCGCTGGTTCCCTGTCACAGTTTCATGACCATGTGTCCACGTATTGGAGCAGTTCGAGAAGTTGCTTTTTCTTTCCTTGAGTATGCGGATGGCAGCACTGGATATGCGTCCACTGCTGTAGCGTCGACACGCTTCTTGCGAGTCAGTATCTATTTCTGTAGCAGACTCTTCGCTCTAGTTTGTGATGGCGAGCACGATCGCTACTTCCTCAGCCTCGAGGATGTTGTTGCTTTTGATCGAAGCCCTGTTGCCTTCCCTAAGTTGGTGATCAAGAACGCTTGCAACTGTGCCGGAGTGATCTATGTATGTGGTCGCGTCAACGTACAATACGTCGGTTCTCGCCTTGAAATTTTTTTCTTGTGCTTCTGATCTGGCTTTTTTTGAGCCTTATGGATTTCTGGATGCATGTTTTGAGAGATTGGGCTGACTTCAATGATCTGGCGAATGTCCTTCAGTATGCTCGCCGTGTTATTGACTTTCCCGCAAGCATCCCTAATGCCCAATGTCTGCAACGTGTACTTGCCCGTAGCAGTCATCAGTAGTATCATATTCTACACAAGAAGATGCGCCTGGATGTGTTCTTGCAGTGTGTTGTTTAACCCGAGTTCAAAGAACTTTTCTGTCGAGGTTCTGACAGGTTGACCAAGGGCGCACTTGTAGGCTTTTCTAAGGATTACCTCTAATTCTTTTTTTTTCTGTGGTAGTGGTGTATGGTAGGGGACCCCGTATACAATCCTACTGACCGCGAGGGCCTGTAAAAGTCTTCAAGTGTCCTCCTCCTTCAACCCCGTCTTCTGTTAGAGATTCCGGTAATCATCCTCGTGATTTGCGCTGTAGTGTTTGACAGCTGTCTGATGGTGTGGTCTATACAACAATTGCTTTGTATCCACATGCCGAGAATTTTAATTCGGGACACTTCTGGAATCTTTTTCCCCCTATATAGACGTCTATGCAGTTTTGCAGATTGTATCCCCGCCTGTAGACTCTCAGGACTTCTGATTTCTCCGGAGAGCAGACGAGGCCGCATGGACGCACATAATCGTGAACTGTATCAGCTGCGCGTTGCAGAAGATCTTGTTTTTGTCGTAGAGATCCTTCAATGTTTTCAAGGTTTCGAGCTAAGCCGATCATAACGATGTTGAACAGAATCGGCGATATCACAGAACCTTGGGGTGTTCCTCTTGTGGGCGTATTAAACGTATCAGTGTGGGTTCTTCCTGTACCAATTGTGGCGGTTCTAATACTGAGAAAAGCTTTCATGCAGTTGTGTATTCGCTTTCCACAACCTAATTTGCTAAGTCGTTTCTTAATCGGGAGGGTTTGATCTGGACACGTAAAATGCAGTGGTCACTACCAAGCGTTTCCCCCCGTTTTCTCACCGGGCCTGCCTGACCCCTTTAACGAACGCCAAGTCCAGACACGTATCTCGGTTGATACTATTCCCCACTCGCGTTGGTTGAGTGCGGTCTGTAAAAAGGCTTAGCCTTCTGCAGTCAGCTTCCCTGGCCAAATACCTGCCTCTCTCAGATTCCTCGACATATCCACAGCTCTTGTGCCACGCAATAAAGTCTCCAAGGATGATAAAATCCTTTTTGCCTGCTGCTTGTTCTGCCTTGCGCAGAAGGGAGCTGAAGTTGGTTTTCCGCTGGCTTGGTGGGCGTTAGATATTGAGCAAAAATATGCTTTCGTCTGTTCTTTTTTTCGTTATGATTTCAATGAGAACGTGGTCAATGTCTGTTGCATTGATGTCATGTCTAATTGCGGTGAGCGCTTTGGCAACCAGAATAGCGGCCTTACTTTGGCCAAAACCCTCATAAACCGAAAAGCCTGTGAGCTTCGGTGAGCAGCCGGTTTCCTGGAGGTCGAAGATTTCTGGTAGATTTTTGCATTTATTGATGTGTTGATTCAGAAGACCTTGCTTTGGACGGATACCATGACAGTTCTATTGCCACTATTGCCATATTTTGAGGGTTTCTAACTTGACCGAGCATTTACGGTTGCTCGCCATACTCACGTGATGGGCGAGCGTAAGGTTTGCCTCTGGATTTCATGGCCGTGAGTTGCCCCAGACGTTCTCTATCCTAGCGCGCCGCATCTTGGATGTTAGAGATGAGGTTGCAAAGATTTGCTAGGGCATTTTTTATGCCAGCCACGGTAGTTGTGAATTCCTGGCACCCTACGGCGGCTGTCAGAGTTAAGTCTGTTTGGGAGTTAGCATTGCTCTGTCCTGTTTTCAGGGCCTTCAGTTCATCTATGAGATCCTTTAGTTTCTGCTGGAGTTTGGCGTTATCTGCCTGGAGTGTCTGAATAGTCTGCCTTAATACCTTTACTTCGTCGTTAGGTGGCGCACTGGTATTCTTACCAACCAATACTGTAAGTGTATTCATGTTCTTTCAAGCAGTGGGAGAGGCAGGGAAAAAAGTCGCTTTACTGCTTAACATATCCTCTTCTGTCTTCCTGGTGACGGGTTTCTTCTGCTGCTTTTTCTTGTTTTCTGGAGCCTGGCGGGTCCTGGACGCCGATCTCGACCATGACCGTGGTTTAGATGCTGATCGGGACCTGGATGATGAGCTGCCATCCCGGCTGAACCAGCGTTTCCGGGGCCGGCCGCGTCCATTGGCGCCTTGTGCTCCGGTGGCCATGTGCTCTTTTGTTCTTGGTCGTGTGCTTCTCAGTCTCCTGGGGCGTTCCTTGCACTTCTTTGGCCACGTAGGGTTTGCTTCCTTGCATAGCGTGAACCGGGGCTCACAGGCGTGTCTGTCCTATATGACTGGCTTGGTGCAGATTGAGCAGACAACAGCGTCTGGTGTCGGGCATACGTCTATTCTATGCTCAGGCTTGACGCATATATAGCAAACGTGCCGCGATGATCGATAGAGGTAGCAACGTGTCTCACCACCGAAGTAGTAAACATAGCGCGGGACAATCTTGCTCTCGAAAGTAATGACGGCAATTTGGGATTTCCCAAGCATTCTTGCGTAAAGTATTTTCACTCCTTGGGTACGCACCCGAAGATGGGCTAGAAATTCGGTTGGCGTGTTCCCGGCGTCCAGACCGTGAATTACACCCTTGCACGAGTTGTCCGGCGCGGCTACGTAAGCCATCACTGCATAGTCTTTTGCACCAAAACGTTGACTTCGAAGGCTCTGCACACTGTTGGTGGTCTCCATGCTTGGCGTGCTGATTATGACGACGTTACACCCTACATATCAAATAAAAAAATTCAGTACGTCCTAACACTACAAATCATACATCTTGAAATTAAAAGGTTGAGAAGTTCATAATAACATAATAACAGCGACATAAAAACAGCGATGCTAATATTTTGTTCACGCTCCAGAAACAGTGTTCAGCCTGTTAGCAACAAGGCAAATTGCAGTACACACAAGTCTGAATATGCGCAAGAAAGTGTAATATTTGTTATGAAAACATATATGAGCAATCACTTGTTGAAAAACAAAAGATGGGTGATCTCTCCGTCATGGCTATCGGCCTATAACACAAAACTGAAACACGTCTTTACAGAGGTAATAAAATATTAGGTGTACATTGATAGAAGAGGGTTTGCCGAATGTATGACTTCGTGTTTGGCAGCTATAGCCTCATTCAACTTGGATGTATCTTCGTTGACGCTGGGAATCTCCATCTTGGCGATTAACGTCCATGGTAAGTTTATTAGACAGACCATTGTGATATCTGAAGAAGTTACCGCTGAAACATAATCTAAGAAAGAGGCTTGATGGCCTGATTAGCGTCGCATATTAGACTAAGGCTGATTTTCTCGGCCTGTTCAAGTGGTGGAACTTTTTTGTATTTATCTATAAATAAAGACGAAGTTCGCAGATAAAAACTTCGTAGTATGAAGAAAGCGCGTCGTGTCAGCTCTGTGTATGCAAATCATAAACAACTGCTAGCGCGTCCATGAAGCTCTTTCTCTCTCTCTCTCTCTCTCTATATATATATATATATATATATATATATATAACACGAAGGTCGCAGGTTCGGTTCCTGCCCATGGCAAGTGAACTTTTCACCAATTTTCTTCATATATACATTACAATTTTGTCTAATATCTTCCCCAATACTTTCCTTGGCATCATTGTCTGTTAGATCTTATTAATACTGTGTAAAAACACGGAAAAAACAGAGCCCTTAGGTATACACTTCTTTCCTTATTCATTAACGAGGGTCTCGTACTGGCAGACTTATTGCCTTTAGATTGTGAGAAGGGTCTATATGCTAGCTGCCCACTCGTGACATGTTCACGTGCTACGTGACGCCAAACAGGCTCAAAAGAGTTTGCCGCACTCGGCGTCATGGCTACTGGTGGCGCTGACTGACACTCCACGTTTAGTTCACATATAATCTCTAAAAAGTAGCTGGGGAGATAGCTGTCATGGTAGCTCAGTGGTAGAGCATCGAACGCGTCATTCGAAGGTCGCAGGTTCGGATCCTGGACACGGCAAGTTATTTTTTCACCCACTTTTTTTCGTATTCACATTAAAATTTGGTCTTATATCTTCTCCTATACTATCCTTGGCAATATTGTCTGTTATATCTCATTTATATTTTGTATTTTGTAAAACACGGAAAAAAAACGAGCCCATAGGTATACACTTCTTTCCATATATATATATATATATATATATATATATATATATATATATATATATATATATATATATATATATATATATATACATATGCACACAATCCAAGTTTTCGAATAATATACGAGGAAACCTAACATCCGATCCCTCAGTTGGTGTATACCTACTCGAATGCAACGTGTGCAGTATGTAGTACATCGCAAAAACAGAAACACCATTTAGGATTCATTTCAATAATCGCACAGCCCGTGCAAATTCAGCCCCAAGTCTACCTCTGTAAAAACATGTCAATCTTCCCGACCATGCATTCGACAGACTATCAGTAACACTCTTGGAGACGGGATTAAAATCAATTCGAGAACGTGAACAACGACAGTCATAACTTATCCACCGATTCAACACCATCAATATAAAAATAAAAGAGAATCTGGGTACACTGGCAGCATTTAAAGCATTAGAAAACAATAACAGCAACAGTGAAAGTAATAACTGAGTTCACAGCACAGCAGCTGAGAAGGGCACTGACAACTCAAAATATTTCCAACAGTAACTCTCTTCCTAAGTACAGCTGTCGTCTGTTTTTGCTTTTACCTTACAATCCAATCAGTTGTGCCAAGCATGACATGCCCAACAGCAATCCTGTGCACAATCGGGAGGCCCCTACTGGACGCGTAATCAAGAAGTGGGCAAGAATTGACATTGCACCCGCTTGCCAGCCTCTGCGGCATTACGCAGCGGCCCTCTTTCAACGACGAGATGTCGACGAGGCGCTAAATAGCTAAAGGCCTAAACGTCTTTAAAAAAAATCTTTTCCCTCACACCAAACCGCCAGAGCCATGCGGCGCCGTCTCGCCGGTAACAATACGTTAGTGAAATGAAGAATACACAGACCACAGACGTCCTAAAGGTGAAAAGAAGAAAAAAGAGGGAGATTGGGTAAAGGGGAAGGAAGAGTAAAAGAGGGCGTCCACGGGAGTAGTCTTCTAACTACTCCCGCGGAAGGAAGCCATACTTAGGAAGGGTAGTTAGAAGACTACTCTTCCTAAGTATAGCTGTTGTCTGTTTTCTGTTTCTAGTTTAATACCCAATCAATTGTGCCAAACATGACATGCTCAACAGCGACCCTGTGCACAGTCGGGAGGCGCCTACTGCAAGCGTAATCCAGAAGCGGGCAAGGAATTCGCTCAGCGCTCGCTTACCAGCCTTCGTCAGGGGATGGGTTAAACTAACATTGAGGTTCCAACTTCGTTGCTGCCGCGTCCCTCTCGCCTTGAAAGATGTTTGCGAGAGAGAAAGAACTGAAGCAACAAATAAACAAACAAGAAAGAAACCAACAGTGTGAACGCTGAGCACAAAGCCAGGCTGTGCACATCCAAATGCCGGTGTAATTAGGTCCACATCTGGTTCTCATCCTGTGCTGGACAGTTCTCGACCTGTGTTGGGCCAGCCAAAATTATCACTGAAGTGGCGGAAGGGGCCCGTGACAGTGCGAGTAAGGAAGAGTTTCCCCTTAATGGGTCTGTCGGCTCTCTACCTTTTATCTTCGCCCGTTTCCCTTCAATGGCCATCATCTCCTGATGAATGCCAGACTCTAGCTGCAATGTCTAAACAACATTGTGACTGCTCACAGCAGATCTACTTGACTACTCACTACTAGCAACGCTACCGCCACTCAACCACCATGCCTGCCCGCCTATATATATATATATTGTGAGACGACGTCAGGTACGAAGGAGCGACCGTTTTATTGTCAACCCAGACGCGCGAGCCAGCAACCGAACAAGCAGCGAGCCGCTACGATGATGATGATCACGGTGCTTTGTATGCGCAGGTGAAAGTGAAAATGATGAGCAACACAATCAGCGCTCACACTATTTCCCCCCTACACGAAAGCGGTCTGCAAGACGTTCATTTAGTAAGTGTATGAGCGCTGGATATAAGGTTTCAGGCGAGACACATGGACGATCTCGGTCCCGCGACGACGGCGATCAGAAGCCGAAGTAACCGGCGCGACGCGATAATTTACGGCCGATGTTCGTTCAAGCACGGTGTAAGGACCCAGGTATCTGTGAATGAATTTTTCACAGAGGCCGGGTGCGCGAACAGGTGTCCAGAGGAGCACTTCGTCGCCTGGGTAGAATGACACAACTCGACGTGTCGCATCACAACGAACTTTTCGCTGGGCCTGAATGGTAGAGGTGTTGGCGCGGGCGATTGTGCGGCAGTGGTTGACACGGGCAGCGAATTCTTCCGGAAGGGACGCAGATGGGACAGAAGGCGTGGACAAAAAGCTGGTGTCTAGAACAAAAGATGGTGCACGGCCATACACAAGAAAAAACGGGCTGTAAGTTGTAGTGCGTTGTATGGCAGTGTTATAGGCAAACGTGACGAAAGGTAGTATTGTGTCCCAGTTCTTGTGATCGGGTTGGACATACATAGAGATCATGTCTGACAAAGTTCTATGAAAACGCTCAGTAAGACCATTGGTTTGCGGATGATATGCCGAGGTGGTCTTATGGATTGTGTCAGAGGCCTGTAAAACTTCAGCGAGCACACGAGAAAGAAATGTCTTGCCACGGTCACTCAGGAGAACACGAGGGGCGCCGTGGCGCAGGATAATGGCACGCAGAACAAAGTCGGCTACTTCGCTGGCAGCTCCAGTAGGAAGAGCTGCCGTCTCAGCGTAGCGAGTAAGATGGTCTACGGCAGTAACAATCCAGCGGTGACCGGCGGCGGTAAGCGGAAGGGGTCCGTATAAGTCTATGCCGACGAACTCGAAGGGAGCGGATGGGCACGGGAAAGGCTGTAGAGGGCCGGCGGGAAGAGATGTCGAACGTTTTCGGTGCTGACATGATGAACAGGAAGTGACGTACCTGGAAACACTAGTGGAGAGGCCAGGCCAGAAGCAGCGAGTCTTAATGCGATCGTAGGTTTTATGAAAACCCAAGTGGCCAGCCGTCGGGTCGTCATGAAAGGCTTCTAAGACTTGGAGTCGAAGTGAGCGAGGTATGACCGGGACCCATCGGCTACCGAGAGGATGGTAAGTTTGTCGAAGTAGCGTTCCGTCATGAAGTTTGAAACGCGTGAGTTGTCGTCGCAAGCGGCTGTTGGGAGCACGAGATGAGCCGGTGAGCCGATCGATGATTGTACGGCAGTATGTGTCTGCACGTTGGAGCGAGGTGAGGTCTGCGGATTGAAGGAAGTCATCCGGTGCAGTGGGCTCGATGGGACTAAGACTGGTCATCTGCGTGGTCTCTTGGCTGGGAGGTGCTGCGCAGCAGGTAGATGCGTCATGATTTTGCAACAGCGGACAGCGTGACAAAGCGTCGGCATCTTGGTGTTTGCGGCCCGACCGGTATGTGACACTGTAGTCATACTCCTGCAGTCGGAGCACCCAACGACCGAGGCGTCCTGACAAGTTTTTTAATGATGACAACCAACAGAGCGCATGATGATCCGTGACGATCGTGAAGCGGCGGCCATACAAATAGGGGCGAAATTTTTGCACGGACCATACGATAGCGAGACATTCCTGTTCAGTGATGCTGTAATTGCGTTCCGCTGGGGAGAGAGTACGGCTCGCGTAAGCCACGACTTGCTCTTGTGAAGCCTGGTCACGCTGCAGCAGAACAGCGCCGATTCCGTGCCCACTTGCGTCAGTGTGTAATATAGTAGGGGCTGTGGGATCAAAATGGCGAAGAACTGGCCCTGACGTGAGGCATCGCTTCAGGGTCTGGAAAGCAGCTTCACAGTCATCTGTCCAAAGAAATGATGCACTTGTGGTCAGGAGTTTGTGAAGAGGAGCCGCGATAGTGGCAAAATCACGGACAAAACGGCGGAAGTAAGAGGCTAAGCCGAGGAAGCTGCGAAGGTCTTTGAGCGTGGTGGGCTTAGGAAAGTGCAGCACAGCGGCCACTTTGTCGGGATCAGGTTCGATGCCAAGCTTGCTGACAACGTGGCCTAACACTTTGATGCTGCGGCTCGCAAACCGACACTTCTTGGTATTTAGCTGGAGACCGGCTTTGGCTAGACATGTGAGCACCTCGTCTAGACGTTCTAGGTGTTGCGAGAAGCTGGATGAAAAGATGACGATGTCATCCAGGTAACAAAGACAGGTCTTCCATTTTAGGCCACGCAGCACCGTATCGATCATCCGCTCAAATGTGGCTGGGGCATTGCAGAGCCCAAAAGGCATCACATTGAATTCGAAGAGACCATCAGGAGTAGCAAACGCTGTCTTCTCTTTATCAGACTCATGCATCGGGATCTGCCAATACCCAGATCGTAGGTCGAGACTTGAGAAATATTCTGCACCCTGTAAGGTGTCAAGTGCATCGTCAATTCGAGGCATAGGATATACATCCTTGCGCGTAATTTTGTTTAGTGCCCTGTAATCAACGCAAAATCGCACTGATCCGTCCCTTTTCTTAACTAGGACAACAGGAGAAGACCAAGGGCTTGTGGAAGGTCTGATAACGTTGCGTGCGAGCATGTCATTGACTTGTTCCTCGATGACCTTGCGTTCTGAAGACGACACGCGGTAAGGGCGACGGCGGATAATACGAGAACCGTCTGTGGCGATGTGATGAGAGGTCACCGTAGTTTGACCTAAGCCATCCGAACAAACGTCAAAACAAGTCTTGTGTTTTGTTAAAAGGGCCATTAAGTCATTATCAATCAATCAATCAATTTATTCAGCTTTTTTGGATACAATGTAACATCTTTAGTAGTAAGTAATACATTCGGAGGTCCCATAGTTTCAGGAACTGACGGGGGGACCTCCTAATACTAGAACATGTGTAAGTTGAATAACGTGGGCAGCATGAAAAAAGCGTGCTCTGATAGCAAAAAAAAAAAAAATACATGAATAAAATTTACAGGAAAGCTAAAGGAGCTACATAAGAAGAGTAAAAGCAAGAAATGAACAAAAAAAAAAAAAAAAGACAAAAAGCAACAAAAAAACTGGCATGGTATTTAAGTCTATGACTGTAATATACGCTGGAAAATAAAAACACAGTTATAAGGGAAATCTTCATGACACAGGCGTCATGAATTCATCAAAACAAAGTGAACATAGTAAGTTTTAACACAATAGCAGCATATAAAATAGTGAATACCAAACGCTATAATAATTACGGCTACAAAACAAAAGCAAGATTAATTCATATCGGTAATAATAGCAAATATTCAGCAAATGATAGCAAAATATTCAGCAAATGATAGCAAAATATTCAGCGGTAATGGTAGCAAATCAAGCATGCGCGAAAAAAAAAAAAAAAAATGGCAGATTCCTGAGTTAGTGTGCCTGCCCACATAATTTGCCGAGACAGTATTTTTTGTGAAGGCTTTGAAATGTATGTACAGAGGATGCTGATTTAATTTCGTATGGTAACGAATTCCAAATGGATATGCCTGAAAAAAGGGCTGTTAGTTTCGCGTAATTTGTTCGAGCGGCGGGAAGAAGTAGATTGTCGTTTGAAGAGAACCTCGTAATGTTAGTGTTGACAAAAAATTCATTTGAGTAAGCCGGAATGGAGGTGCCACATCTCTTTAGCCGAAAAATAAATAGAGATAGTTTTTGTTTAAGTAGTTCTGAGAGTGGCAAAATATTTAGATTTTGGTATAGCGGTTTAGAGGGGGTAAAAACATTACTGAAGGTCATTAGTCGTATAGCTTGGTTTTGCAGGCGTTTAAGGGAATCGAGGTGACAAAAGTAAGTATTAGCCCAAGATGATACACAGTAAGACAGATGGCTATGAATGAAAGAGTGATAAAGTGAACGAATAATGGGCCTT
Organism: Rhipicephalus microplus; assembly: GCF_043290135.1. Classification (NCBI taxonomy): domain Eukaryota; kingdom Metazoa; phylum Arthropoda; class Arachnida; order Ixodida; family Ixodidae; genus Rhipicephalus; species Rhipicephalus microplus. The sequence continues at coordinate 97,420,757 of NC_134701.1, forward strand.
TCGAAATAATTACGTGATTTAATGATTACGTGTATGCCAAAAGAAACTTTATGCATTAGTGAATGAACATGAATATTATATTTTAGGTGCTCATCTAATGTCACACCCAGAAACCTGGCGCTGTTAGTAACGGGTGTTAGTAATTAGTTTGCGTTGGAGTGAGATATGGACTCAAAGTGGCTTTAAGCGCATTAGATGAGCCTCCTGGTGGCGTACACTTAGCGACTGACGGCGGAGACGATACAGTGACGACACATACCGGTGCTATGTCGATAAGGCTGGCAACAGTGGACCCCTCTGGCAGTAGTTGTGGCTCTGTTGTCGTGTTGTAGGCGGTGAGACTGGCATGACCACGCGAAAACCGCACTAGACAACATGCGATGGCGATTCCTCGGAAAATGCAGCGCTGATCGGGGACAACCACTGCGTCACCGTCAATGGTATCGCTGGATCTAATGGTGAGGATACGTTCTTGGGCCGGGGGCAGTACAAAGTCTGCAGCTGCAACAAGGTGAGGCGACGAAAAATCGTAAGCACTAGAATTTTCAGTGTCCGTAATGCGAATAACGGGCTGGACCACACCGTGAGTACCTCGTTGCGAGGTACTCACGGTGTGGTGAGGCCCAGCAGGCTGAGCGGGTGGTGCGAAGAAGGCGGTAGGGGGTGGGTCGTTTTGCGCCATCACTGTTGGCAAGCACAGCCGTCGACCTGATCGGAGCTCCAGGGGTGACCGGTAGTGCAGGAGGACTTGGGAATCACAGCACCTCCACCACTTGTGAGACGACGTCAGGTACGAAGGAGCGACCGTTTTATTGTCAACCCAGACGCGCGAGCCAGCAACCGAACAAGCAGCGAGCCGCTACGATGATGATGATCACGGTGCTTTGTATGCGCAGGTGAAAGTGAAAATGATGAGCAACACAATCAGCGCTCACAATATATATATATATATATATATATATATATATATATATATATTGTGACGGAGCGAGGTCTTGGCTTACAGGACAGCGTCCACCGAGAATCGGCAGCCGAACAAGATGTCTGAGTTGCCTCCCGTGCAAGCGCCTAACGCACAGGCGTCTTCTTCATCTTCGCTAAGTGCCACGCTTGCTCCTGCCGATGATGCACCGTAACATCACTCCCCTGCGGTGGAAGTGCCGTCACGGCGCTTAGTACGGCGGCGACGAACGAGGAGGGTGATACGGCTTCAGTCTGGAAACGTGTACAACGTCTGTCTGGAGTGAGGTGGTCGAAAAGGCATTGTTTAGGGGTGCGATCTCGTAGCTCACGTCACTAAGTTGTCGTAACACTTTGTAGGGGCCATGGTAGTGGGATAGTAGCTTCTCTGATAAGCCGACATGGCAGTTTGGTGTCCAGAGAAGTACCAGAGACCCCGGCGAGAAGTGCACGCTTTGGTGGCGACTGTCATAGCGGTCTTTTTGCTGCGCTTGCGACAAGTGCAGCCGATCACGGGCAAGCTGACGGGCTGCATGGGCTCGAGAAACGACATCGCTGGCGTACTCAGTAGACAAGGGGGCAGCTGAAGGAAGGAGCGTGTCAAATGGTAATGCTGGATGTCGGCCAAATAGCAAATAAAATGGCGAATAACTAGCTGTGTCGTGCCGTGAAGAATTGTACGCGAACGTGACAAAGGGGAGTGCTTTGTCCCAGTCACGGTGATCTGGCGAAACGTACATTGACAGCATCTGCGTCAGCGTTTGGTTCAGACGCTCGGTTAATCCATTTTTCTGTGGATGATAAGCGGTGGTAAGCTTGTGCTCAGTGGAGCAGGCGCGGAGAATGTCATCCACAACACGTGAAAGAAAGTACCTTCCTCGATCAGTAAGCAGCTGCCGCGGAGCGCCGTGATGAAGAATGACTTCATACAAGAGAAAGTTAGCGACGTCAGTGGAACAGCTTGTCGGCAGTGCTTTAGTGATGGCAAAGCGTGTGGCGTAGTCTGTGGCGACTGCAACCCATTCATTTCCGGAGGTGGACGTAGGAAATGGGCCCAACATGTCAAGGCCAACACGGAAGAATGGTTCCGTCGGTATGTGAATGGGCTGTAGGAGGCCAGACGGTAGCACAGAGGGGCGCTTGCGGCGTTGGCAGCGGTAGCAAGCAGTGACGTAGCGAACCACAGAACGATACAGTCCGGGCCAGAAAAAGCGACGCCGCACACGATCGAAGGTGCGAGAGACGCCTAGGTGACCGGCTGTAGGTACGTCATGTAGTTGTTCGATAACGCTGGTAGGCAGGTGATGGGGAAGCACGAGTAGTAATTCCGGGCCATCAGCATTGAAGCTGTGACGGTACAGAATGTTGTCGTGCAGTTCGAACAGGCGAACGGAAGGGTCTGTTGGAGCAGAGGTCAGACGCTCGATAATGGAGAGTAACGACGGGTCACGTCGTTGTTCGGTGGAGATATCACCCAAAACGTAGATGGAGAGAACGCAGGTGTCTGAATCAAGGTCTGTCAAGTCGGGCGTTTCAACCGGATAACGTGACAAACAGTCTGCGTCTGTGTGGAGGCGTCCCGACTTGTAGTGGACCACGAATGAGTATTCTTGCAGACGGAGCGCCTAGCGACGAAGACGTCCAGATGGGTCCTTTAGCGATGACAGCCAGCAAAGAGCGTGATGGTCCGTAACAACGGAAAAAGTTCGGCCATACAGGTAAGGCCTGAATTTCGCCACGACCCACACTAAAGCTAGGCATTCACGCTCAGTGATGGAGAACTTCCGTTCGGCAGGTGAAAGAAGACGACTGGCGTAAGCAATCACGCGGTCCTTCCCGTGCTGTCGTTGGCCAAGGACCGCTCCAATTCCATGGCCACTGGCATCGGTCCGAAGCTCTGTAGGTGATGCTGGGTCGAAATGGGCCAGTATTGGTGGCGTAGTCAGCAGATGGATAAGAGCCGAAAAAGCGTCCGCTTGCTCTATACCCCATGCGAAGGGAACGTCCTTCTTTAAGAGATCAGTAAGCGGTCGAGCGACGTCGGCGAGGTTGCGGACAAATTGACAAAAATAGGAACATAGCCCTACAAAACTTCGGACGTCCTTGGTTGAGCGTGGTTCAGTAAATTGTTGTACTGCTCGCACCTTTTCGGGATCTGGTTGAACACCATCGGCACTGACAAGGTGGCCGAGTATGGTGATTTGGCGACGTCCGAAATGGCATTTTGCAGAATTGAGCTGGAGAGCAGCTCTTCGAAAAACATCCAGAACGGCTGACAGACGTGTTATATGGCTGTCAAAGGTGGGTGAAAAGACGATGACATCGTCTAAATAACATAAGCAGATGGACCACTTCTATCCTCAGAGAAGGGAGTCCATCATGCGCTCGAAAGTTGCCGGCGCATTACACAGTCCAAACGGCATGACCTTGAACTGGTAGAGGCCATCGGGCGTAACGAAAGCGGTTTTTTCACGATCCATGGGGTCGACGGAAATTTGCCAATAGTCGGATCGAAGGTCGATAGACGAAAAGTTTCGGGCACCATGGAGGCAATCGAGGGCGTCATCAATCCGAGGCAAAGGGTAGACATCTTTGTGGGTCACTTTGTTTAAATGACGATAGTCCACGCAAAAGCGCCAGCTGCCATCTTTCTTCTCAACGAGCACGACTGGGGAGGCCCAGGGGCTGGATGAGGGTTCTATTACGTCTTTAGTAATCATTTTATCCACTTCATTTTGAATTACTTGGCGTTCCTTGTGAGATACGCGATATGGACGCCGCCGTATAGGACTGGCATTACCAGTGTTGATCCGGTGAGTCACTGCAGTTGTTTGGCTGAGAGGGCGGTGGTCAAAGTCGAAAAGGTCTCTATATGATGTTAGCAGACTACGGAGGCTGGCAGCTTGCACTGCAGTGAGGTCAGGAGCAATCATCTTGTTAATGTCATCTGCAGGCAGAGTGTAGTTGCGGCCAAGACAGGGGGGTGTAGTATCGGTGTCCAAACCAGTAACGTTGCAGCTGTCAAGTGGAGATAGGGTGGCCAAAGACACGTCTTGCGGAATAACTTGAGTCAAGAGACTCACGTTGAGTAGTGGTATAACCACTGTATTATTAGCGACGGCGACAACAGTGTGAGCAAGGGTGACGTCTCGGGCCATCAGTACGTCGACTATAGGAGTGACGAGGTAGTCACCGTCGGGCACATGACGTGAGCACGACAAATTGACATATGTAGCAGCTTGCGGAGGCAAGCGAACGTGGTGACGAGAGCGTAAACGGGGAGAATAGTCTGCTGGAAAATCGGCAAACTGTGGCAGTTCAAGCTGAAGAGCACCAGTGGCACAATCAATGAGCGCAGAAAGACGGACAGGAAGTCCAAACCAAGTATTAGGTCATGAGGACACATTTCAATGACGGCAAACTGAACTAATGTAGGATGACCGGCAATGGACACACGGGCCGTGCACATCCCTTGAACATCAGGGGTCTTCCCATCAGCGACACGAAGTTTGTGGGAAGCGGCAGGCGTGAGCACTTTATGTAGGCGTCGGTGAAGGTTCGCGCTCATTACAGAAATGTGCGCTCGAGTATCTATAAGGGCAGAAATAGGCACACCGTCAACGGCAACGTCTAACAAATTTTGTCTAGTCGGAAGCGTCAAGAGAGGATTTGTGGAGGGAGTCGAAGATGCAGCGTCACCTCCGGGCGCTGCACCGTTTAGTTTTCCGCGTAGCAGGAGCGGGGTTGAATGGAGATGACGGCCTGCGAGTCTGCGGTGAGCGAGACGACTGGCGACGTCCTGGAGGCGAACGCGACTGATGACCATGCGGTGGCGGAGATCGGCTGTTGAACCTTCTGTAGTTGTTTTGCGGAGAAGGCTGCACGGCAGGCGCGAAGCGGGTGCTGTCCTGTCGGTAGTGAGGTTGAGATGAAGTCCGAGGTGGCGAGGACCAGCGGTAATTGCAGTAACGGACGACATGACCGATACGGTGGCAATGAAAACAAATTGGTCGATTGTCGACGGTTCTCCACGCCGCAGGGTCGCGAGATTGGGCCGTGAACTGCTGCTCGCGATAGGACGAGGGTGGACGCCATGAAGCTCGCTGCGGGCTGGGCAAAGCGCACACCGAGGGAATACCTATGCTGGCGAGTTCTTGGCGGACGATAGCTTGAACCATGTTAGCAGTGAGTGGGGTGGTGTCACTTGCAGCGGTGTGAGCCGGAGCAGAGGCAATGGCTTCAAGTTCGCGCCGTACAGTTCGGGTCTCCTGATCCGATGAATCTAGAGGTGGTGGCTGTGTTCTTGCACGGTCTTCGCAAGATGATGTTGCAGCCGTATTCGGAAGGCGGGTGAACACGCTGTTAATCCGCCGGCTCTTCGCTTGCTCAAAGCGCCGACATTCATTTATAAGGGCGTCCACTGTAGAAAAATTTTTGCAGATGAGGAGGTTGAATGCGTCATCCGCAATCCCCTTAAGAATATGCCCGACCTTGTCAGCCTCCGGCATATCAGCATTGGCTTTGCGACACAAAGACAACACATCTTCTATATAGGAGACGTAAGACTCGGTCGAGGTCTGCGCCCGAGACGCGAGCATTTTGTTCGCGGCCATTTTTCTTCCAATCGGCTTTCCCAACAGGTCTAGCATTTTTTCCCTGCACACTGCCCAACTCACAAGTGCTGTTTCATGGTTCTCATACCACGATTTGGCGGTTCCCCTAAGATAGAATAACAGGTTTGCCAGCATAAGAGTCGGGCCCCATCGGTATCGAGTACTCACACGTTCGTACTCTGCCAGCCAATCTTCAACGTCAACTTCATCTGGATCGCCGGAACCGCTGAACGTGCCAGTATTCCGCGGGGGTTCGAGCACAAAGGTTGTGGCCGCAGAAGGAGATGTAGTTACCGCATCATCTCCGGCCGCAAGAACACCAGGAGCAGATGCAGATGCCGTACTCTCCGTCATCGTTGTGGAATGACCCTTCAAACGTCGGCCGCTGCGAAGTTCCGTTGCGAGGCGGTTACCCAGCACCTCCACCAAATGTGACGGAGCAAGGTCTTGGCTTACAGGACAGCGTCCACCGAGAACCGGCAGCCGAACAAGATGTCTGAGTTGCCTCTCGTGCAAGCGCCTAACGCACAGGCGTCTTCTTCATCTTCGCTAAGTGCCACGCTTGCTCCTGCCGATGATGCACCGTAACAATATATATATATATATATATATATATATGTATATATATATATATATATATATATATATATATATATATATATATATATATATATATATAGTGAAGAAGAAGATGTGCCTTCAGCGAGCAGCATCGCCAACGCCCAGCTTTCTCGGCTCGTGCTTCGGTTCGTTGCGGTGCCGGTCTCTCCTGAACGGATCATCACGCTGTCTTGCCGTTGTCGTTAACAGCTAATAAACCTCTTCACATTTGGTGGAGGGTGCTGGTTATCCCCGTCGCTACACCCTGGAGCTGCGAAGCCGCACACTACTGCCCGTCTTGACTGATAACGCCAACCTATCGGCAGCGTCGCCCCAGTTCAACTGTCCCGGCCATCCTAGGCTACGGGATCCGAAGGTCTTCAGCGGTGCGGACGGGACCGACGTGGAAGACTGGCTCGAGCACTACGAGCTGGTGAGCGCCAATAACAAGTGCGATGAAGCCGACAAGCTGGGCCACGTCATATTTTATCTCACTGGCGTCGCAGAGTTGTGGTTAACAACCACAAGCACAGCATTCCCACATGGAGCGTCTTCAAGACGCCATGTTCCGAAGTGTTTGGTCGACCGGCTGTTCACAAGCAGCGGGCCAAACAGCGCTTGCGCGCCCGCTCTCAGCAGACTGGAGAAAATTTTACCAGCTATGTTGAGGATGTCGTCGACCTTTGTCGGCGCGCGAATGACACCATCCCCGAGTCGGGCAAGGTCAAACACATCCTGAAAGGTATCGACGATGGCGTATTTCAAATGCTCTTGGCTAGGAATCTAAGCACAGTTTCTGAAGTCGTCCGCCTGCGTCAGAGCTACGCAAATTGAAGAAGCAACGCACTCTGACTCGGCAGCCTCAGCCTAATGGGGAGTCGCTGTTCAGTTTCGACTCCATGCCTCACAATTCACCATTGCTTCAGCAAGTCCGAGCCTTCATCTGTGAGGAAGTCGCCCACCAACTTTTCCTAGGGGCCTTTACTCACTAGATCACCAACCGTCTTCCTGCCCCGCTTCGCCCTCCTATATCGGAAGAGGTTGCACAAGTTGTTCCCCTTGCGCACTACGAGCCACCTCTATCTAGCTGTGTGCACTGCCCGGGTGTCGCACAGCCGGTAGGCACCCCTTTCACCCATCCGCCAGCTGTTCAGCCTGTGGCCGCGCCCCTAGTCAATGCAGCGCCGCCTGTGGCTGCTCCTGTGGCCTTTTCGCAATTGATGTAGCCCGTAGCCGCGCCGCTCACATATGCAGACACTGTACGTAGGTTTCCGCAACCACCTTACACCACGCGCGCAGAGCCCGCAGACCCGGCTGCTTATACTGCACCTTGGGCGGCAGCACCAGTCGCTCATCCTTGGAAGACGCCCGGTAACCGACAGATTCACTACGCCTGCTTCACTCCCGGATACCTTGCCCGCTACTGCCACCGTCGACCTCAGACCTTCGGACTATGCCCGGTCGTCGCAACCCGGTAGTCAACCCTTCACCCAATACGGGCCGCTCTCGTCACCTCACTATGCCCCTACTGACTACCTTGACTTCCAGCAGTAACGCGCACCCTCTCCTCTTCGGCGATCGCTCTCCCCCATGCGTCGCCGGCATGGCCCCTCCGACCAGGAAAACTAAGCACCGCAGTTCAAGAGGCAAGAACTGAGCCTTTTTCGAACTGTCTAAGCCCTCGCTCCTCTCCTGCTAACGTGGTCGCAGTAACTGTTGAAGGTTGTTGTACTTTCGCCCTTGTGGACACCGGCGCCAATGTTTCTGTTATTGCCGCTAACCTCTGCCGTTTATTACGCAAAGTGATGACGCCACTTTTGTGACTGTCGCTTCACAGCGCAAGCGTACAGCAAGTAACGCCTCTCGCAGCCTGCACTGCAGGTGTCCTTCGAAGACATTCTTTACGTCGTAGAGTTTATTGTTCTCGCTGTCTGTTCGCATGACGTCATCCTCGCGTGGGACTTCCTATCCCGCCATAATGCCATCATAGGCTGCGCACGCGCCGAAGTGTAGTTTTCACCCTTGTGTGATGTCCCATTACTGGACGCTCTTCGTTAGCCACCGAAGTTGCTCGTTCATGAAGATACCGATATTCCGCCTGGAAATTTCACACTTGTACCCGTTTTATGCAACGCCTACGCTGACGCTATAGTCCTTTTTATGCCTTCCGATATCTTCAAATGTCGTCGAGCTTTGCCGCTGCCTTTCGCAACAATTGACCTTGCCGTCGGAAGGAGCAACAAGTTCGTAAGCAATCCAGTTTCCACACCTGTCACTTTGCTTGCGGGAGAATGTCTCGGCCGCGGGCAAGATATCGACCCTTCGTCTTTGGTGGATGTCCCGGATGACTACTGCGACCACCCAAATGCCCTGTCGGCACTCGGGGTGTCGTCCAATGATACGTTTTTCAGCGCCTTCGCCGACACTCTCACTCCCACCGAAATTGCCGACCTGCTGGATCTTCTGCATGAGTTCAGGCGTTTTTTCGATGTGTCGCAACCTCAACTGGGCCGAACGTCACAAGTCAAACATCATGTTGACATCGGCCTACACCAGCCACTGCGTCAAACATCATACCGCGTCTCCGCTGAAGAGCGCCACGTCATCAACGATCAAGTCGAAGATATGCTTCGTAGAGACGTCATTCGACCATCTCACAGTCCCTGGGCGTCTCCCGTCGTCCTGGTGCGTCAGAAAAACGACACTATCCGATTTTGCGTGGGCTATCGTCGTTTGAATAAGATAACCCGCAAGGACGTCTATCTTTTGCCACGCATTGATGACGCCATTGACACCCTCCACGGAGCGGAATTATTCTTGTCGCTATATTTGCGGTCTGGCTACTGGCAGGTCCCAATGGCTGAAGCCGATCGCCAAAAACGGCATCTATTACACTAGACGGACTATACTAATTTACCGTTATGACCTTTGGTCTTTGTAATGCGCCTGCCACGTTTGAACGTCTTATGGATAATACGCTACATGACCTCGAATGGAATATGTGCCTCTGTTACCTCGACAAAGTCGTGGTTTTCTCCCATGACTTTTCTACGCACCTCCTTAGCCTCAGGCATGTTTTGACTTGCCTGACCAACGCTGGCCTGCAGCTTAACCTGAAAAAATGCCACTTCGCTGCAGGCGAGCTCATCATCCTAGGACACATCGTGTCCAAGCACGGCGTATTACCTGTCCCTGCAAAACGTCGAGCAGTCACAGAATTTATCAAGCCGACGACCGTAAAGAAACTTCGCAGTTTTGTAGGCCTATGCTCCTATTTCCGGCACTTTGTCCGCAATTTCGCATCTATCATGTCACCGTTAACCAGGCTTCTCCGCGGTGACGCGAACCTCTCCGCCTGGTTCCCTGCATGTGACGTTACCTTCACTACTCTGCGCCGTCTGCTCACCTCCCCACCTATTCTTCGGCACTTCGACCCGACGGCTCCTACCAAAGTGCACACGGACGCCAGCAGCGTCGGGCTAGGCGCTGTCCTCGCTCAACGAAAGCCCGGCTATTCAGAATACGTTGTAGCCTACGCGAGCCACACTCTGACGAAAGCCGAAACTAATTACAGCATGACAGAAAAAGAGTGTTTGGCTCTGATGTGGGCGCTTGGGAAGTTCTGGCCATACTTATGCGGCCGCCCGTTCGATCTAGTAACTGATCACCACGCACTTTGCTGGCTCTCCACGTTGAAAGACCCTTCTGGCCGCCTTGCGCGATGGGCACTCCGCATACAGGAGTACGACATTCGCGTCGTGTACCGCTGTGGACGGAAACACTCTGACGCTGATGCCCTGTCCCGCTCTCCTTTACCACCAGATCCGACGTGCAGAAACACTTGCGTTCAGACCTTATCCTTGCTAAATCTCGACTCGATTTTCACCGAAGCACGTCGTTACCCGTGGATCTCCTCTTTTATTGAATATTTATCTGGCATGCCAGACGTTCCAGTATCTCGATCCATCGGACGTCAAGCTTTCCCTTTCGCCATCCGCGATCAACTTCTTTATCGAGGCAACTACGCTCCCTATGGCCGCCAGTGGCTACTGGTCATTCGATGCACTTCACGATCGCAACTATGTGCCTCTCTTCACGACGATCCGCAATGTGGCCACGCCGGGGTGTTCAAAACATATAAATGCCTTCGCCATCGCTATTACTGGCGCGGCATGTACAATTTTGTAACCAAATCTGTGCAGTGCTGTCCTGACTGTCAGCGACGCAAATCAACACCGCCACGTGCGAATGGTGCATTGCAGCCACTTCCATGCCCTGCCAAGCCATTTGATCGCGTCGGCGTTGACCTCTATGGCCCCCTTCTATTGACACTAGATGGTAACCAGTGGATTATAGTGGCGGTTGACCACCTGACACGCTACGCCGAAACAGCCGCTTTGCCGAGCGCTACAGCTCAGAATGTCGCCTCTTTCGTTTTAGAACGCTTCATCCTTCGACATGGTGCACCTCGAGAGCTCCTTAGTGACAGAGGCCGCGCTTTCCTCTTCGATGTCATTCAAACTCTGCCTTCGGAATGTCACGTCATTCATCGGAAAACGACAGCATACCACCCGCAAACTAACGGGCTAACGGAATGATTCAACCACACGCTAGGTGATATGCTCTCAATGTACGTGGCATCTGATCATAGCAACTGGGACCGTGTTCTCCCATACGTCACGTTCGCATATAACACCGCAATGAAAACCAACACGGGATTCTTACCTTTCTTTCTTATTTACGAACGCGAGCCTTCCCATACAATTGATACCCTACTTCCCTACCGTCCTGACGCTTCCGAGTGTCTACCTATCTCCGATGCTGCTCGACAAGCCGAAGAGTGCCGCCAGCTCGCCCGTACGTTCACCTGGGAAGAGCAACAATGCCAGAAAGAAAACCGTAGCACCTCTCTTCCGGATCCCAGCTATGCCCCAGGGTTCGTTGTGTGGCTCGCCATCCCACACCAAACTCCGGGACTGTCCTCAAAATTTGTCCCCCGGCACGAGGGGCCTTACACCGGTTTGGAGAAAACCCCTCCGGTCAATTTCCTAATTGAACCAGTTTCCCGATCGAACGACATGCGCCGGCGTGCACGTGACATCGTCTATGTTTCCTGACTGAAACCGTATCATGAGCCTCTGCCTGAAACTTCTTAAGTCGCCAGGATGGCTCCTTTTTCAGCGGAAGCAATTGTGAAGAAGATGTGCCTGCAGCGTGCAGCATCGCCAACTCCCGGCTCTCTCAGCTCGTGCTTCGGTTCGCTGCTGTGCCGGTCTCTGCTGGACGTTTTTCACGCTGTTTTGCCGTTGTCGTTAACGGCTAATAAACCTCTTCACAATATATACATATATATATATATATATATATATATATATATATATATATATACCAATGTTGGATAACATAACTTTAATGTTTCAGCACTGAAGGTTCTACAACGACCGCCCTTAAATCGAGGCACACACATAGTTTTCTTGCTTATTTCGAGAGTGTTCTTATAGCTGGCGCCCGTGTTTGGAGGCATCGCCGCGACGCGCAGGCGCAGAAGTGGCGCCGACCCGTTTCGCCACCCCCCCCCCCCCCCCACGCAGATAGGAGCCGTCAGTGTTGAAGAGGTTTGGGGACCCGCGCCTGGCGTCCAAGGCGGGCGGTATAGGTTGCGAGCCTAGGCACTGCGGGCTGTTGTCGGCGAATTACAGGAGGTGTGCGGGGGTTGGTAGACTCCTGGAAAAGAATGTATAAAGGCTTTAGGCTATCGATGGAAACGCGTACATCCTATCCACTGATGTGCAGGGTGAATGTTTTGTCGTCGCGGCAGACGACTTTGTAAGGTCCGGAGTAAGATGGCTGGAAAGGTGCGTGTACGGTGTCGTCACGGAGGAAGGCATGCGAACATATTGCCAGGTCTTTAAACACGAGCGGGGTCGACTTGGTGTGGCAAGCCACTGGTGAGGGGCGCAGCGCGCCCGTTGTGCGACGGAGTCAAGCGACGAAGTCTGCAGGGTCCGAGCTGGTTACATCAGAGGTCGGAGCGGAGAGGAGTTCTCTAATAGGCGAAGCGGCTCCCCGTAGAGAAGTTCCGCGGGCGTGGCTTGAATGTCTGGCTTGAAAGTTGCCCGCAGACCAAGAGCGATGGCGGGGAGAGCTTAGAGCCAGGTTGAGTGAGGGTGGCACATGATGGCTGCCTCTAACTGCCGGTGAAACCGTTCAATCATCCCGTTGGCGCAAGGATGGTAGCTAATTGTCCGTGAACGCTCGAACCTGGTGGAGAGCCTGAGGAGCCTGAAGATATGAGATTCGAATTGGCTTCCTTGATCGGTGGTGACTCGACGTGGAGTGCCGAAGCGTGAAACCGAGCCGAAGAAGAAGGCTGATGCGACGTCTTTTGTGGTGATCCTTTCGAGCGGCCACACCTCGGGCCAACAAGTGTAACGATCGATGGCGGTGAGGCAATACCAGTAAGGGCCGGCTCGTGGGAGGGGGCCAATGTTGTTGATGTGGACGTGCTGGAATTGTTCCAATGGGAGAGGGAATTCTCCAAGTGGAGACGTGACGTGCCGGGTGATTTTGGCGCCCTGGCATCGAATGCATGTGCGTGCCCAGGTGCGGCAGTCCCGTTGCAATGAGGGCCACGCGCACCAGTCAGTCACGAGGCGTGTAGAAGCTCGGATGCCGGGATGACTGAGGTTTTGTAACTGGTTGAAGAGGCTTTGACGATGCAAAGAAGGGACGTATGGTCTCACTCGTCCTGTTGATATGTCACAGTAGAGTGCGTCCATTGACCCAGGGATGGTAACTTTTTGAAGTTGAAGGAAAAAGCCATTCTCAAGGAGCTGCTCGAGTCGGTGTCCGTTTTCTGAGCTTCGGCGAAGGCGTCGGTCTAACGATTGGTAGCTCGACAGCCGAGACGCGAGAGGGTGCATCGGCGACGACGTTTTCATTTCCGCTGATGTGGCGGGTATCTCTGCTGAATTGAGCGATGAAGGACAGCTGGTTCTGGTGGACCAGTGGAAGTTTTTCGCGGTGTTGGGAGAAGGCGTAACTGATAGGTTTATGGTCGGTGTATATGGTGCAGTGCTGTGCCTCGAGGATGTGGCGAAAATGTTGGACTGCTTCGTAGATGGCAAGGAGCTCTCTGTAGTAGGCTGGCCAGGTCGCCTCCGCAGCGGCGAGGTTGCATCGCCAATGCTGCCGGAAGGTGGGGGTGGCTTCGGGGAAGTGAGTTTCTTCGAGAAGAACGCCAATGGGCCCCAGTTGTTTCCCACACGCTGCATGAGAGAGGCTCTGACGGCGGTGCTAGAGGCGTCTGTGAAAAGACCCAGGGGCGCCTCTGGCTTGGGATGGGAGAGCAGCGTAGCGTTGTAGAGGGCAGTCCTGCAGTCTTCGAACGCTTGCGTTAAGTCTGGGGTCCAAGTGACAGGATGGTTGCCACGTTGGCCGGCCAACGCATCATGGAGAGGGGCCCTATATGTGGCTGCTTGAGGCACGAAGCGCCTGTAAAAGTTGAACTTGCCCAGAAAACGGTGGAGGTCTTTCGCTGTGGCAGGCAGCGTGTAATTTTGCAGGGCCAAGATGCGGTCAGGCAAGGGTCTAGTTCCTTCTGAAGAGATTTCCTGGCCAAGAAACGTGTCGACGGGGGTGGCGAGCGAGCTATTCTGAACGTTTATGAGTAAGCTGTGTTCGTCGAGATGATGGAACAGTTGACGAAGGTGTTGGCGACGTTCCGTTTCGTTGCGGGAGAAGATCAAGATGTCTACGTTGAAGAAACATAAGTCCAGGCCACGGACGACGTTGTCGATGAAGGTTTAAAAAGTGTGCCCCGCGTTGCGGAGACGAAAACTCATGAAAGGGAATTCGAATAGACCGAAAGGCGTGATAATTGCGGTCTTTGGGACGTCATCCGGGTTTACAGGAATTTGTGTGCAGGCCTTTACGAGCTCCACCAATGAGAAGATAGTACTGCCGTCTAAGCGGTGTGCAAGTCCTTTATATGACGGACGGGGTACCTGTCGGGGACGGTGCGGGCGTTGAGGGTGCCATAATCTCCACAGGGGTGCCAGCCATTGGTCTTCGTTGGTACCAGATGAAGCGGTGAGGCGTAAGGTCCTTCCGAGCGGCGGGCAGTACCTTCGCGGAGAATGGCTTCGAAATCGGCCTGTGCGATTCGTATGCGGTACGTGGCTAGCCGACGGGTGCGGCATTAGACCGGGGGTGGGTGAGAGTAGTACGAATGTAGTGCACGAATGAGTGGCAGACCTCGCGTGGACGCCCGCTAGGTCGAGTCATGTCGGGATATTCTGCGAGGATGTCATGGTATGGCGACAGGTTCCCATTGGTGAGTGCCTTGACGTTAGGCTGTTGGGTGGTCGCACGTTGGCCCGGCGTGAAGAGGCCTGTTGTAGCGTCGATAAGTCGGTCATATCGGCAGTCAGGTAGAAGATTGTAGTGCGCCAAGAAGTCGGACTTGATGATTGGCTCTGCGACGTCAGCGGTGACTAAATTCCATGGAAAATCTCGACACGGGTTTTTGAAGTTGATGTTAAGGCGGAGCCAGCCGTAGGTCTTGATAGTCAAATGGTTCGCCGCGCTAAGCTCAAAAGACGTGCATTGACGCTTGTCACGCAGGAAGGTTCGGGGAAAGCAACAGATGTCGGAGCCACAGTCAACGAGGATCCGCCGCTTTGCGACTTGGTCGGTGATGAATCTGCGACTACCTCTAAGTCGGCAGCTGGTGGCCGTCTCTACGGGTTGCCGTTGAAGTTTCCCTGACGTCCAGCTGAGCAAGGTGGTTGACATTTCCGGGCTTTGTCCCCGAAGCGGCGATGGTAGTAGCAGGGGTCGTTATCATTTCCGTGTGATGAAGCGGCGTTGTTGTCTTGGCTTTGGGAGCGTTTTTGTGGACGCAGGTTCGGGCTTTGATCCAGGCGCCTTTGAATTGAGTCCAGCTGATGGGCGATTTCGTCGGGACGGCGCGCGAGTGCGCTACTGGACTGTGGGGTGTCAACGGCGTTGACGGTGAGAGGCAATGCTGGCAACGAAATCTCGCCGAAATGATCAGCGGTGTCAGAGAGCTGGTCCGGCGGCAGATTCGGCTGCACCTGGAGGATGGCCTGTGCATGTGAGGGTAGACGCTGAAGCCAGGTGATACGGACGAAGGAGTCGTCGACCGGGGTGCTGCCCAAACGGTCGCGCATGTAACGCAGGAGCTGCGATGGCTTGCGGTCACCGAGTTCTTCGTGCTGGAGTAGGTGACGCACCTTCTCGCCTTGTGAAGGTGAAAACCGGCGGATCAGTTCCATCGTTAGGTGTACGTAACGGTCATCAGCCGGGGGATTCGCAAGTATATCGCGAACCTCGGCCGCATTGCGAGAGTCTACATGGGTGACGACGTAGTCATAGTGCGTCCGGTCCTGGGTGATGCATGCCCTAGAAAACTGCGCCTCGACTTGAGCGAACCACACGTCAGGCGCCTCTGCCCAAAACGGCGGAAGTTTGACGGTGACGCGACAAACGTCCGTGTTGGTGGCGGCCGCAGCAATGGAGGCGCCCAAGGTGGCAGGGACCACTGGAGCGAAGTTTTTGTGGGCTTGACCTACGTGGGGTGGTGCACGGTCGTCGGACGAGAGTGCTTCATTTTCATTGCGCTGCTGCTGTTCCCAGAGCTGCTGCTCTTGGTTCTGGATCACTTGCTGCTGGGCCTGCAGTTGTTGTTGCAGGTGTTGTTCTTGTTGTTGAAGGGCAGCAAGGGTTTCCCCGTCGGCCATGGCCGTGCGGTACGTTCGTATTCCGGGTCACCAGATGTGAGATAACATAACTTTAATGTTTCCACACTGAAGGTTCTGCAAATACTGCCCCTGAATCGGGGCACACACACAGTTTTCTTGCTTATTTCGGGCGAGAGTGTCCTTATCACTAGCGCCCGTGTTTGAGGCATCGCCGCGACGCACAGGCGCAGAAGCAGTGCCGACCCATTTCGCCACACACACACACACACACACACACACACACACACACACACACACACACACACACACACACACACACACACACACACACACATATATATATATATATATATATATATATATATATATATATATATATATATATATATATATATATATATATATATATATATATATGACGCATTAACAAACGCATGGCATCTGGACCACGACGTGTGTTCATTTAGTCAGCCTGTGAACATCGGTATGGTGCTCAACGAATAGGGACAGCATTGGTAAGTGCGATCCTATGTTTCTCAGTAGTGATACACCAAATATCTCTCTGAGATTTTGAAATAATCTCGTCATACTTGCCTAAAAGAGAGTCGAGCACCGCGGACGCATGCTCTGATAAGTTTTCTGAAGTCAGGGTTCGCATCAGCGGGGCTTGAATGAATTTCTTTGCACTGTGATGCGGAAGGTTCATATTTCCACGTGCTTGTGTCACTGACTTGCTTTCCAGATTTACAGAAAGATTGAAGTATGAAGCGCGGTCTTGGCCAAGAATTAATTGCGTTCTCATGCCTCGCAGCACATGTGCATAAGCTTTCTTTATGACGTTCCCAATTTGTAACTAAATGTTTACGCGACCCAAAGTTCGAATGCTTGATGCAACTTGCTGGACCAAGATGCTGGAGTCTCTGATCAAGTGAAGTTTTAGCTGTTTGTGCACATCCTCGCTGATACAATTAATTGTTGCTCCTGTATTGATAATCGCATTTACTGGCTTTCCGTTGATGAGAGCACTGAAGTGTATTATTGAAACTCTGGGTCGCCCTTCTCGTTTCCCCGTTCAGTATCAATAGCGGACACATTGCCGCGGCGTGGACATTCGTTGTGCCAGTGAATCTGTCGTGGGAAACCAGCAGCTGAGCAGTATCTACATTCGTTTTGCGGGGCACGCGGTTGAGGAGTTATTGTTGGTTTCTGTGGTCTGCTGAATGGACGTGGAGCATTTGCTGTGATACTAGCATCACGAGTAAAGGAACCTCCTTTCACCCGTTTTAAAGATGTCTCGACCCGTTGAGCAGTGGTGAGCCACTCTAATGACGAGTTGAAAGACAGTCCGGCGAGCACCAGTTCCACATTAAAAGGAACGCCATCAGTCCGTCCAGAAATGATGTGGCACTCTTTCAGGTCAGCCAAGGAACCCAGTCGCTTTTTCTCGTCGTAGTAGTCTTTGATTGTCTGCCTTCTTTTCTGTTGGTAGTGAATGAAGTGACGGAAGGCATGTCCGTCCGTCGTAGCAAAGCGGGCTTGCATGTCACGCTTGATATCGTCCCAAGCTGTCTCGCCGTTGCCGAAAATCTCTGTCAGGTACCACTTGAACGCTTCCTTTTCAATGTATTCGTTGAAGGGACTGACCTCATCACGGTGAGTCCATGACGCCTCGTCTGCCTTCATGTCCAAAAGAAGCCACTTGTCGATGGGGACGTCTTCTGGTGTTCCCTCGAACTTCTGTATGTTGCGCGGAGGCTTTGGCATAGCCATCGCGCGTTGATGAGGTCGATCCTCTCGACTTGTGGGACGCTACAAAATGGAGAAACGTCGTGGTCCAGATGCCAAGCGTTTATTTTATTGCACGCGCACTTCCTCTTCGTCGCCTTCTCACTAGGATCACCTTGTTATTGCGTCATATATATATATATATATTTAAATATATATATATATAAAAGGGCAAGAAGCCTATACTTAAAGGCTCGTTTTTCCATGTTTTGATACAACATTAGTGAGATCTGACAGACAATAATGCCACGTTCATGCTGCATTGAGGTCGATTGCAAGATAACTTGAAGTCAAGCAGCGTCTATGAATATGGGGGTCAGACACTGCAAACCCAACAGTGGGATGCCAGGACCAGCGTTTTATAGGATCCGTGTTGCCGCAGCTTTCTTAAGTTAACAGAGAAAAAAACGCACACACTAAGAGGCACGTCGACATTGTGCGTGCTCGAGGATTGCCGAGCAGACAATTTTTCTATGGATCACGTCACTTCGGGCTAGCCGTGAAGGCATCGGTTTTCAATTTCGGTCTAAAAAACACAAGCTTTTTTGAAAGATAAGCGCTTCTATTTCGAAGGTGACACTTGGCAGGCAGCACTACCTCTAGCTAGCCTACCCCTATATTGACTCCCTGCGGAGTGATTTCATTGCAGTTGCCTATAACATCAAACTGATGAACGACGCCTCACTCGGGTCAATAAAATGTTGAAGCGCGACCTTTTCTCACAGTGAAGCCTGTTATAAGATCAAATCTAGGGTGTCGCGCGGTGCCGTTGTTGTCCGCAGCTAGTGTCCGTCAGCACATCGCACAAAATAAGAAAAAAAATGTCGTACCAAAGAAACAGAGGGGCAAAATCCGGGTCCGCTAAGTGCTGGCTCAGTATTCTGCCACTAAGCCATGCCGGTGTTTGAACTTGTTTATGAATTTGCCTTAGGCAGGCCTAATGTCGGGAAAGCATTCGCGTTATTATGACTAATAACGCATTTTCGGAAAGCAAACGAGCAACCAGGCTTCACGCAATGCGAATAGCATAGGTAGTGGGTCGTCAAATGCTCCAAGCTATTATAAAAGCTTGTTTTTGATCACCTCTTAACTGTGGCGCAAACCAACCAAATTCTGGCATACGTCCTTATCGTCCTCACCCACATGAATGATTGGCACAGAATTTTTCGCAAGTGTTCAGCGGACGCAACACTCCTCAGAAGAATGACGAAAACAAGCATAACCAATGCTTCTCTACTACCCAGAAAATATTATTATTATTGCCATAGTGGGTGCCAAGTTAGTGTACTTGCAGCAGTTACCCAGTGAGCGTTTGAAAAAGGCTTATAAAGCCGCTCTTCTAGCTTTCGCTGTGACTTTGATACACCTTTCACGCAGGCTTGGCGTTTTTTAAGGAGGCTGTTGTGACTCAAAGATTCACGGGTCTCAAATTTCTAGAGGTCTCAAAATTCTATCTTCTGTGAGTGACACCCACTCTGGGTCATGCGTAAAAAGAACGGCTTGCACAATACCTGTGACGATTATTGAAACACCATAATCCTGGCTGTGAAGGTCAGCACATTCATCTTTGCTAACTGTTGGACAGGACAGGGCTCCTCGAAACTTGATGTCATACAGGCGTGTGAACAACGAACTGTTCGTCGACGAGAAGAGCAATGCACTACTCAAAACCAACACAGTACTAACACTAAAAAGTCATTCAGCTGCGGTATGGCGTATCTGTGGCTCCTGGTCTGTTTAAAATGCAAAGACGAAGTATTAGCTGGACTTTCCTAAGTTATCGTATTCCTAGATGACATTTTGGTTGCGACAAAAGGAGAAGATGACGCGGTGTTGTCTGATTTATTTAATAGGCTAGCCAAGGTTCTACACTAGGTGAGGGCAAAGAAATGCGAGTTTTTAAAATGAACTGCCGTTTTTGGGTCATTGCTTTGTTCAAAAAGGCATTTGTCCAGCAGTAATCAAAGCAGAGGGCGTTGACAAGGCTTAAATATTCTTTAAAACATATAATAATAATGCCTTAATGAGCCTTGCAACACTTATCCAAGTAGCCACAGAATGGATTTATTATTGCTTCAACAAATCACCACCGAAAAATTTTTTAGAATTTGTCTAGTAAGAGCAGATCTACTAATATTTGTCGCACGTTTCAAGTACTTTTTCTCTTCCTTTATTCCGACGAAAGCGGTGGAAGCTAAGCAGGGAAGGATTGCACGGGGAAAGAAAAACTTGTCACTTGCGCCTCGTGACCTGGAGCACTACTTCTTTTTTTTCTTCAATAAGGCGGTTTTCCAGCGCGATCACGCGGTGACCTGCATATACGCAACTCCTGCTGGATATGCAAGTCACATATTTCCAGGCAAAAGAAATACTCGATAAGTGCAAGGAAACAGAGCGCAGTGCCCTCCGTATGGAGCAGGAACGAACGAGGTATGTCACCAAAGTCCTAGAGGGCACCAATGTTCAAGACTGCCAGCGCCATATCCAGCATGTCTGCGACTAGGACGATCACCAACAGAATGCCCTAGAACATGACCGAAATATATCGCATGTCAAGTATTAAGTACACAGATTGCAACTGCAAGCGTAGCGCATGCGTAATGACAATTTGAAACTCTATACTCAAATAAAGATATCGCTTGTGTTGTTCTCAGACTGCTTTACTTTCGCGTCTAGTCACATTTTTGAATGTAATAATTTCTCATTCCGGAAGTATCATTTTAAAACGAAAGAGCTACCACTCTATAAGGTCGGAATCACTTTGAGCGACCAAAGCGCTTGCGCAATGCATTGGGTGTTAAGTTGGCCTGGGCAAAAAAAGCATAGCCACATGGCTGGAGTTCAAAACCAACGAAAAAACTGGGATAAAACAGTAGTCATTGACTTAGCTGACTGGCAGTGGTACGCGCATGTTCACTCTCTCATTCCCCTGGTCTATATTTTGTGTAGACAGAAGAAAATTTAATTTGTTCAAAACACCGCGTTGCCGCTAACACAGGGCAATTTCGCGTTATCGAGCCCCTATATTCCAAGAGATGGCCTGCTTTCTGTTTCCCTACGCTACGGATGCTGACCTCAGAAGCCACGCAGAAAGCCGCAGGCAGCTGAGATCTGCTCCTTCAGGTTCAACTCGAGTCCCAGCCGCTCACAAAAAAAGGTCTGCTGTGGGATTGAAATGTTTCAATTCATTTTCACTAATTTTATGCAACAATTTGTCCTTACAAAATAAACAATGCATTTCGATTTGAAAATTTGATTGGTTGTGACAGCGAGGAAGGCTGCAGCAATACTATTAGTGACGAAACACTTTAACACTAACTTGTGTCCAGATGGTAAAAACTGAAGCCACAAGTATTATGGGCTGGGCACTACTAGCAGTGTGACATTACACCAGCCATCTTGAATGTTATTGTCGGCATGATCTGTTGCAAACGATTGACGAAAACTATAGCGCCGTTACTGCAGCTCACGTCAGCTTCACAATGATATCTTCCTCACTCCTGAGTTCAGGCCTATCAAATAGGCTCAAGATTTATTTGCTCCAAGTGGTGCTTCAGCAACCGCACAAGCGTGCTGCATATGCTAAATTATGAGCAAGGAGCACCGGCCTGTTTTGAAAGACTTAATGATCGATGATCGATAAAAGTAGCAACGTGTCTCACCACCGATGTAGTAAACATAGCGCGGGAAAATCTTGCTCTCGAAAGTAATGACGGCAATTAGGGATTTTCCAAGCATTCTTGCGTAAAGTATTTTCACTCTTTGTGTACGCACCCGAAGACGGGCTAGAAATTCGGTTGGCGTGTTCCCGGCGTTCAGACCGTGAATTACACCCTTGCACGAGTTGTTCGGCGCGGCTACGTAAGCCGTCACTGCATAGTCTTTTGCACCAAAACGTAGACTTCGAAGGCTCTGCACACTGTTGGTGGTCTCCATTCTTGGCGTGCTGATTATGACGACGTTACACCCTACATATAAATAAAAAAATTCAGTACGCCCTAACACTACAAATCATACATCTTGAAATTAAAAGGTTGAGAAGTTGATAATAACATAATAACAGCGACATAAAAACAGCGATGCTGTTATTTTGTTCACGCTCTAGAAACAGTGTTCAGACTGTTAGTAACAAGGCAAATTTCACTACACAAAAGTCTGAATATACGCAAGAAAGTGTAATATTTGTTATGAAAACATATAACAGCAATCATTTGTTGAAAAACAAAAGATGGGTGATCTCTCCGTCATGGCTATCGGCCTATAACACAAAACTGAAACACGTCTTTACAGAGGTAATAAAATATTAGGTTTACATTGATAGAAGAGGGTTTGCCGAATGTATGACTTCGTGTTTGGCAGCTATAGCCTCATTCAACGTGGATGTATCTTCGTTGACGCTGGTAATCTCCATCTTGGCGATTAACGTCCATGGTAAGTTTATTAGACAGACCATTGTGATATCTGAAGAAGTTACCGCTGAAACATAATCGAAGAAAGAGGCTTGATGGCATGATTAGCGTCGCATAATTGGCTAAGGCTGATTTTCTCAGCCTGTTCAAGTGGTGGAACTTTTTTGTATTTATCTATAAATAAAGACGAAGTTCGCAGATAAAAACTTCGTAGTATGAAGAAAGCGCGTCGTGTCAGCTCTGTGTATGCAAATCATAAACAACTGCTAGCGCGTCCATGAAGCTCTTTCTCTCTCTCTCTCTCTCTCTCTCTCTCTCTCTCTCTCTCTCTATATATATATATATATATATATATATATATATATATATATATATATATATATATATATATAACACGAAGGTCGCAGGTTCGGTTCCTGCCCATGGCAAGTGAACTTTTCACCAATTTTCTTCATATATACATTACAATTTTGTCTAATATCTTCCCCTATACTTTCCTTGGCATTATTGTCTGTTAGATCTTATTAATACTGTGTAAAAACACGGAAAAAAACAGGGCCCTTAGGTATACACTCCTTTCCTTAATCATTAACGAGGGTCTCGTACTGGCAGACTTAGTGCCCTTAGATTGTGAGAAGGGTCTATATGCTAGCTGCCCACTCGTGACAAGTTCACGTGCTACGTGACGCCAAACAGGCTCAAAATAGTTTGCCGCACTCGGCGTCATGGCTACTGGTGGCGCTGACTGAACCTCCACGTTTAGTTCACATATAAACCCTAAAAAGTAGCTGGGGGGAAAGCTGTCATGGTAGCTCAGTGGTAGAGCATCGAACGCGTCATTCGAAGCTCGCAGGTTCGGATCCTGGCCACGGCAAGTTATCTTTTCACCCACTTTTTTTCGTATTCACATTAAAATTTGGTCTAATATCTTCCCCTATACTGTCCTTGGCAATATTGTCTATTACATCTCATTTATAGTTTGTATTTTGTAAAACACGGAAAAAACGAGCCCATAGATATAAACTTCTTTCCATATATATATATATATATATATATATATATATATATATATATATATATATATATATATATATATATATATATATATATGTATATATATATATATATATATGTACATATATATGCACACAATCCAAGTTTTCGAATAATATACGAGGAAACCTAACATCCGATCCCCCTAATGGTGTATACCTACTCGAATGCAATGTGTGCAGTTTGTAGTACATCGCAAAAACAGAAACACCATTTAGGATTCATTTCAATAATCGCACAGCCCGTGCAAATTCAGCCCCAAGTCTACCTCTGTAAAAACATGTCAATCTTCCCGACCATGCATTCGACAGACTATCAGTAACACTCTTGGAGACGGGATTTAAATCAATTCGAGAACGTGAACAACGACAGTCATAACTTATCCACCGATTCAACACCATCAATATAAAAATAAAAGAGATTCTGGGTACACTGGCAGCATTTAAAGCATTAGAAAACAATAACAGCAACAGTGAAAGTAATAACTGAGTTCACGGCAGAGTAGCTGAGAAGGGCACTGACAACTCAAAATATTTCCAACAGTATCTCTCTTCCTAAGTACAGCTGTCGTCTGTTTTTGCTTTTACCTTACAATCCAATCAGTTGTGCCAAGCATGACATGTCCAACAGCAATTCTGTGCACAAACGGGAGGCCCCTACTGGACGCGTAATCAAGAAGTGGGCAAGAATTGACATTGCACCCGCTTGCCAGCCTTTGCGGCATTACGCAGCGCCCCTCTTTCAACGACGAGATGTCGACGAGGCGCTAAATAGCTAAAGGCCTAAACGTCTTTAAAAAAAGTCTTTTCCCTCACACCAAACCGCCAGAGCCATGCGGCGCCGTCTGGCCGGGAACAATACGTTAGTGAAATGAAGAAGACACAGACCACAGACGTCCTAAAGGTGAAAAGAAGAAAAAAGAGGGAGACTGGGTAAAGGGGAAGGAAGAGTAAAAGAGGGCGTCCGCGGGAGTAGTCTTCTAACTACTCCCGCGGAAGGAAGCTATACTTAGGAAGGGTAGTTAGATGACTAGTCTTCCTAAGTATAGCTGTTGTCTGTTTTCTGTTTCTAGGTTAATACCCAATCAATTGTGCCAAACATGACATGCTCAACAGCGACCCTGTGCACAGTCGGGAGGCCCCTACTGCACGCGTAATCCAGAAGCGGGCAAGGAATTCGCTCAGCGCTCGCTTACCAGCCTTCGTCAGGGGATGGGTTAAACTAACATTGAGGTTCCAACTTCGTTGCTGCCGCGTCCCTCTCGCCTTGAAAGATGTTTGCAAGAGAGAAAGAACTGAAGCAACAAACAAACAAACAAGAAAGAAACCAACAGTGTGAACGCTGAGCACAAAGCCAGGCTGTGCACATCCAAATGCCGGTGTAATTAAGTCCACATCTGGTTCTCATCCTGTGCTGGCCAGTTCTCGACGTGTGTTGGGCCAGCCAAAATTATCACTGAAGTGGCGGAAGGGGCCCGTGACAGTGCGCGTAAGGAATAGTTTCCCCTTAATGGGTCTGTCGGCTCTCTTTTTTATCTTCGCCCGTTTCCCTTCAATTGTCATCATCTCCTGATGAATGCCAGACTCTAGCTGCAATGTCTAAACCACTTTGTGACTGCTCACAGCAGATCTACTTTACTACTGACTACTAGCAACGCTACCGCCATTCAACCACCATGCCTGCCCGCATATATATATATATATATATATATATATATATATATATATATATATATATATAAATATATATATATATATATATATATATATATATATATATATATATATATATATATAGTGAAGAAGGAGATGGAGATGTGCCTTCAGCGAGCAGCATTTCCAACGCCCAGCTTTCTCGGCTCGTGCTTCGGTTCGCTGCGGTGCCGCTCTCTGCTGAACGGATACGGATCATCACGCTGTCTTGCCGTTGTCGTTAACGGCTAATAAACCTCTTCACATTTGGTGGAGGGTGCTGTTTATCCCCGTCGCTACACCCTGGAGCTGCGAAGCCGCACGCTACTGCCCGTCTTGACTGATAACGCCAACCTATCGGCAGCGTCGCCCCAGTTCAACTGTCCCGGCCATCCTAGGCTACGGGATCCGAAGGTCTTCAGCGGTGCG
The DNA here is from genome assembly GCF_043290135.1 of Rhipicephalus microplus. Taxonomy (NCBI): domain Eukaryota; kingdom Metazoa; phylum Arthropoda; class Arachnida; order Ixodida; family Ixodidae; genus Rhipicephalus; species Rhipicephalus microplus. The sequence continues at coordinate 97,446,022 of NC_134701.1, forward strand.
GACGGGACCGACGTGGAAGACTGGCTCGAGCACTACGAGCTGGTGAGCGCCAATAACAAGTGCGATGAAGCCGACAAGCTGGGCCACGTCATATTTTATCTCCCTGGCGTCGCAGAGTTGTGGTTAACAACCACAAGCACAGCATTCCCACATGGAGCGTCTTCAAGACGCCATATTCCGAAGTGTTTGGTCGACCGGCTGTCCACAAGCAGCGGGCCAAACAGCGCTTGCGCGCCCGCTCTCAGCAGACTGGAGAAAATTTTACCAGCTATGTTGAGGATGTCGTCGACCTTTGTCGGCGCGCGAATGACACCATGCCCGAGTCGGGCAAGGTCAAACACATTCTGAAAGGTATCGACGATGGCGCATTTCAAATGCTTTTGGCTAGGAATCCAAGCACAGTTTCTGAAGTCGTCAGCCTGCGTCAGAGCTACGACAAATCGAAGAAGCAACGCACTCTGACTCGGCAGCCTCAGCCTATTGGGGAGTCGCTGTTCAGTTTCGACTCCATGCCTCACAATTCACCATTGCTTCAGCAAGTCCGAGCCTTCATCTGTGAGGAAGTCGCCCACCAACTTTACCTAGGGGCCTTTACTCACTAGATCACCAACCGTCTTCCTGCCCCGCTTCGCACTCCTATATCGGAAGAGGTTGCACAAGCTGTTCCCCTTGCGCACTACGAGCCACCTCTATCTAGCTGTGTTCACTGCCCAGGTGTCGCACAGATGGTAGGCACCCCTTTCACCTATCCGCCAGCTGTTCAGCCTGTGGCCGCGCCCCTAATCAATGCAGCGCAGCCTGTGGCTGCTCCTGTGGCCTTTTCGCAATTGATGCAGCCCGTAGCCGCGCCGCTCACATATGCAGACACTGTACGTAGGCTTCCGCAACCACCTTACACCACGCGCGCACAGCCCGCAGACCCGGCTGCTTATACTGCACCTTGGGCGACAGCACCAGTCGCTCATCCTTGGAAGACGCCCGGTAACCGAAAGATTCACTACGCCTGCTTCACTCCCGGATACGTTGCCCGCTACTGCCACCGTCGACCTCAGACCTTCGGACTATGCCCGGTCGTCGCAACCCGGTAGTCAACCCTTCACCCAATACGGGCCGCTCTCGTCACCTCACTATGCCCCTACTGACCACCTTGACTTCCAGCCGTAACGTTCACCCTCTCCTCTTCGGCGATCGCTCTCCCCCATGCGTCGCCGGCCTGGACCCTCCGACCGGGAAAACTAAGCACCACAGTTCGAGAGGCAAGAACTGAGCCTTTTTTGAACTGTCTAACTGAGCCTTTTTTGAACTGAGCCTTTTTTGAACCGATATTCCGCCTGGAAATTTCACACTTGTACCCGTTTTATGCAACGCCTACGCTGACGCTATAGTCCTTTTTATGCCTTCCGATATCTTCAAATGTCGTCGAGCTTTGCCGCTGCCTTTCGCAACAATTGACCTTGCCGTCGGAAGGAGCAACAAGTTCGTAAGCAATCCAGTTTCCACACCTGTCACTTTGCTTGCGGGAGAATGTCTCGGCCGCGGGCAAGATGTCGACCCTTCGTCTTTGAATGGATGTCCCGGATGACTACTGCGACCACCCAAAAGCCCTGTCGGCACTCGGGGTGTCGTCCAATGAAACGTTTTTCAGCGCCTTCGCCGACACTCTCACTCCCACCGAAATTGCCGACCTGCTGGATCTTCTGCATGAGTTCAGGCGTTTTTTCGATGTGCCACAACCTCAACTGGGCCGAATGTCACAAGTCAAACCTCATGTTGACAGCGGCCTACACCAGCCACTGCGTCAAACATCATACCGCGTCTCCGCTGAAGAGCGCCGTGTCATCAACGATCAAGTCGAAGATATGCTTCGTAGAGACGTCATTCGACCATCTCACAGTCCCTGGGCATCTCCCGTCGTCCTGGTGCGTCAGAAAAACGACACTATTCGATTTTACGTGGGCTATCGTCGTTTGAATAAGATAACCCGCAAGGACGTCTATCCTTTGCCGCGCATTGATGACGCCATTGACACCCTCCACGGAGCGGAATTATTCTTGTCGCTAGATTTGCGGTCTGGCTACTGGCAGGTCCCAATGGCTGAAGCCGATCGCCAAAAAACGGCACCTATTACACTAGACGGACTATACTAATTTACCGTTATGACCTTTGGTCTTTGTAATGCGCCTGCCACGTTTGAACGTCTTATGCGTAATACGCTACATGACCTGGAATGGAATATGTGCCTCTGTTACCTCGACAATGTCGTGGTTTTCTCCCATGGCTTTTCTACGCACCTCCTTAGCCTCAGGCATGTTTTGACTTGTCTGATCAACGCTGGCCTGCAGCTTACACTGAAAAAATGCCACTTCGCTGCACGCGAGCTTATCATCCTAGGACACATCGTGTCCAAGCACGGCGAATTACCTGACCCTGCAAAACTTCGAGCAGTCACAGAATTTATCAAGCCGACGACCGTAAAGAAACTTCGCAGTTTTGTAGGCCTATGCTGCTATTTCCGGCACTTTGTCCGCATTTCGCATCTATCATGTCACCGTTAACCAGGCTTTTCCGCGGTGACGCGAACCTCTCCGCCTGGTCCCCTGCATGTGACGTTACCTTCACTACTCTGCGCCGTCTGCTCACCTCCCCACCTATTCTTCGGCACTTCGACCCGACGGCTCCTACCAAAGTGCACACGGACGCCAGCAGCGTCGGGCTAGGCGCTGTCCTCGCTCAACGAAAGCCCGGCTATTCAGAATTTGTTGTAGCCTACGCGAGCCACACTCTGACGAAAGCCGAAACTAATTACAGCATGACAGAAAAAGAGTGTTTGGCTCTGATGTGGGCGCTTGGGAAGTTCTGGCCATACTTATGCGGCCGCCCGTTCGATCTAGTAACTCATCACCACGCACTTTGCTGGCTCTCCACATTGAAAGACCCTTCTGGCCGCCTTGCGCGATGGGCACTCCGCATACAGGAGTACGACATTCGCGTCGTATACCGCTGTGGATGGAAACACTCTGACGCTGATGCCCTGTCCCGCTCTCCTTTACCACCAGATCCGACGTGCAGAAACACTTGCCTTCAGACCTTGTCCTTGCTAAATCTCGACTCGATTTTCACCGAAGCACGTCGTGACCCGTGGATCTCCTCTTTTATTGAATATTTATCTGGCATGCCCAACGTTCTAGTATCTCGATTAATCTGACGTCAAGCTTTCCCTTTCGCCATCCGCGATAAACTTCTTTATCGAGGCAACTACACTCCCTATGGCCGCCGGTGGCTAATGGTCATTAGATGCACTTCACGATCGCAACTATGTGCCTCTCTTCACGACGATCCGCAATGTGGCCACCTTGGGGTGTTCAAAACATATGAATGTCTTCGCCATCGCTATTACTGGCGCGGCATGTACAATTTTGTACCCAAATTTGTGCAGTGCTGTCCTGACTGTCAGCGACGCAAATCAACACCGCCACGTGCGACTGGTGCATTGCAGCCACTTCCATGCCCTGACAAGCCATTTGATCGCATCGGCGTTGACCTCTACGGCCCCCTTCTATTGACACTAGATGGTAACCAGTGGATTATAGTGGCGGTTGACCACCTGACACGCTACGCCGAAACAGCCGCTTTGCCGAGCACTACAGCTCAGGATGTCCCCTCTTTCGTTTTAGAACGCTTAATCCTTCGACATGGTGCACCTCGAGAGCTCCTTAGTGACAGAGGCCGCGCTTTCCTCTTCGAGGTCGTTCAAACTCTGCTTTCGGAATGTCACGTCATTCCTCGGAAAACGACAGCATACCACCCGCAGACTAACGGGCTAACGGAATGATTCAACCACACGCTAGGTGATATGCTCTCAATGTACGTGGCATCTGATCATAGCAACTGGGACCGTGTTCTCCCATACGTCACGTTCGCATATAACACCGCAATAAAAACCAACACGGAATTCGTACCTTTCTTTCTTATTTACGAACGCGAGCCTTCCCTTACAATTGATACCCTACTTCCCTACCGTCCTGACGCTTCCGAGTGTCCACCTATCTCCGATGCTGCTCGACAAGCCGAAGAGTGCCGCCAGCTCGCCCGTACGTTCACCTCGGAAGAGCAACAATGCCAGAAAGAAAACCGTAGCACCTCTCTTCCGGATCCCAGCTATGCCCCAGGGTTCCTTGTGTGGCACGCCATCCCACACCAAACTCCGGGACTGTCCTCAAAACTTGTCCCCCTGTACGAGGGGCCTTACACCGGTTTGAAGAAAACCTCTCCGGTCAATTTCCTAATTGAACCAGTTTCCCGATCGGACGACATGCGCCGGCGTGCACGTGACATCGTCCATGTTTCCTGACTAAAACCGTATCATGAGCCTCTGCCTGAAACTTCTTAAGTCGCCAGGATGGCTTCTTCTTCAGCGGAAGCAATTGTGAAGAAGATGTGCCTGCAGCGAGCAGCATCGCCAACGCCCGGCTCTCTCAGCTCGTGCTTCGGTTCGCTGCTGTGCCGGTCTCTGCTGGACGGTTCATCACGCTGTTTTGCCGTTGTCGTTAACGGCTAATAAACCTCTTCACAATATATACATATATATATATATATATATATATATATATATATATATATATATACCAAATGTGGGATAACATAACTTCAATGTTTCGGCACTGAAGGTTCTACAACGACCGCCCTTGAATCGAGGCCCACACATAGTTTTCTTGCTTATTTCGAGAGTTCTTATCGCTGGCGCCCGTGTTTGGAGGCATCGCCAAGTCGCGCAGGCGCAGAAGTGGCGCCGACCCGTTTCGCCACCCCCCCCCCACGCAGATAGGAGCCGTCAGTGTTGAAGAGATTCGGGGACCCGCGCCTGGCGTCCAAGGCGGGCGGTATAGGTTGCGAGCTTAGGCACTGTGGGCTGTTGTCGGCGAATTACAGGAGGCGTGCGGGGGTTGGTAGACTCCTGGAAAAGAATGTATAATGGCTTTAGGCTATAGATGGAAACGCGTACATCCTATCCACTGATGTGCAGGGTGAATGTTTTGTCGTCGCGGCAGACGACTTTGTAAGGTCCGGAGTAAAGTGGCTGGAAAGGTGCGCGTACGGTGTCGTCACGGAGGAAGGCATGCGAACATATTGCCAGGTCCTTAAACACGAGCGGGGTCGACTTGGTGTGGCAAGCCACTGGTGAGGGGCGCAGCGCGCCCGTTGTGCGACGGAGTCGAGCGACGAAGTCTGCAGGGTCCGAGCTGGTTACATCAGAGGTCGGAGCGGAGAGGAGTTCTCTAAGTAGGCGAAGTGGCTCCCCGTAGAGCAGTTCCGCGGGCGTGGCTTGAATGTCTGGCTTGAAAGTTGCCCGCAGATTAAGAGCGACGGCGGGGAGAGCTTAAAGCCAGGTTGAGTGAGGGTGGCACATGATGGCTGCCTCTAACTGCCGGTGAAACCGTTCAATCATCCCGTTGTCGCAAGGGTGGTAGCTAATTGTCCGTGAACGCTCGAACCCGGTAGAGAGCCTGAGAAGCCTGAAGTTATGAGATTCGAATTGGCTTCCTCGATCGGTGGTGACTCGACGAGGAGTGCCGAAGCGTGAAACCGAGCCGAAGAAGAACGCTGATGCGACGTCTTCTGTGGTGATCCTTTCGAGCGGCCACACCTCGGGCCAACAAGTGTAACGATCGATGGCGGTGAGGCAATACCAGTAAGAGCCAGCTCGTGGGAGGGGGCCAATGATGTTGATGTGGACGTGCTGGAACCGTTTCATTGGGAGGGGGAATTCTCCAAGTGGAGACGTGACGTGCCGGGTGATTTTGGCGCCCTGGCATTGAATGCATGTGCGTGCCCAGGTGCGGCAGTCCCGTTGCAATGAGGGCCACGCGTACCAGACAGTCACGAGGCGTGTAGAAGCTCGGATGCCGGGATGACTGAGATTTTGTAACTGGTTGAAGAGGCTTTGATGATGCAAAGAAAGACGTATGGTCTCACTCGTCCTGTTGATTTGTCACAGTAGAGTGCGTCCGTTGACCCAGGGATGGTAACTTTTTGAAGTTGAAGGGAAGAGCCATTCTCAAGGAGCTGCTGGAGTCGGTGTCGGTTTTCTGAGCTTCGGCGAAGGCGTCGGTCTAACGATTGGTAGCTCGACAGCCGAGACGCGAGAGGGTGCATCGGCGACGACGTTTTCATTTCCGCTGATGTGGCGGGTATCTCTGCTGAATTGAGCGATGAAGGACAGCTGGTTCTGGTGGACCAGTGGAAGTTTTTCGCGGTGTTGGGAGAAGGCGTAACTGATAGGTTTATGGTCGGTGTATATGGTGCAGTGCTGTGCCTCGAGGATGTGGCGAAAATGTTGGACTGCTTCATAGATGGCAAGGAGCTCTCTGTAGTAGGCTGGCCAGGTCGCCTCCGCAGGGGCGAGCTTGCATCGCCGATGCTGCCGGAAGGTGGGGGTGGCTTCGGGGAAGTGAGTTTCTTCGAGAAGAACGCCAATGGGCGCCAGTTGTTTCCCACACGCTGCATGAGAGAGGCTCTGACGGCGGTGCTAGAGGCGTCTGTGAAAAGACCCAGGGGCGCCACTGGCTTGGGATGGGAGAGCAGCGTAGCATTGCAGAGGGCAGTCCTGCAGTCTTCGAACGCTTGCGTTAAGTCTGGGGTCCGAGTGACAGGATAGTTGCCGCGTTGGCCGGCCAACGCATCATGGAGAGGGGCCCGATATGTGGCTGCTTGAGGCACGAAGCGCCTGTAAAAGTTGAACTTGCCCAGAAAACGGTGGAGGTCTTTCGCTGTGGCAGGCAGCGTGTAATTTTGCAGGGCCAAGATGCGGTCAGGCAAGGGTCTAGTTCTTTCTGAAGAGATTTTATGGCCAAGAAACGTGACGACGCGGGTGGCGAGCGAGCTATTCTGAACGTTTATGAGTAAGCCGTGTTCATCGAGATGCTGGAACAGTTGACGAAGGTGTTGGCGACGTTCCGTTTCGTTGCGGGAGAAGATCAAGATGTTGTCTACGTAGAAGAAACATAAGTCCAGGCCGCGGGCGATGTTGTTGATGAAGGTTTAAAAAGTGTGCCCCGCGTTGCGGAGACCAAAACTCATGAAAGGGAATTCGAATAGACCGAAAGGCGTGATAATTGCGGTCTTTGGGACGTCATCCGGGTTTACAGGAATTTGTGTGCAGGCCCTTACGAGGTCCACCAATGAGATGATAGTACTGCCGTCTAAGTGGTGTGTAAAGTCCTGTATATGACGGACGGGGTACCTGTCGGGGACGGTGCGGGCGTTGAGGGCGCCATAATCTCCACAGGGGCGTCAGCCATTAGTCTTCGTTGGTACCAGATGAAGCGGTGAGGCGTAAGGTCCTTCCGAGCGGCGGGCAGTACCTTCGCGGAGAATGGCTTCGAAATCGGCCTGTGCGATTCGTATGCGGTACGTGGCTAGCCGACGGGCGCGGCATGAGACCGGGGGGGGGGCAGGAGTAGTACGAACGTAGTGCACGAATGAGTGGCACACCTCGCGCGGACGCCCGCTAGGTCGAGTCATGTCGGGAAATTCTGCGAGGATGTCATGGTATGGCGACAGGTTGCGAATGGTGAGTGCCTTGACGTTAGGCTGTTGGGTGGTCGCACGTTGGCCCGGCGTGAAAAGGCCTGTTGTAGCGTCGATAAGTAGGTCATATCGGCAGTCAGGTAGAAGATTGTAGTACGCCAAGAGGTCGGACTTGATGATTGGCTCTGCAACGTCGGCGATGACTAAATTCCATGGAAAATCTGGACACATGGTTTTGAAGTTGATGTTAAGGCGGAGCCAGCCGTAGGTCTTGATTGTCGAATGGTTCGCCGCACTAAGCTCAAAAGACGTGCAATGACGCTTGTCACGCAGGAAGGTTCGGGGAAAGCAACAGATGTCGGAGCCCCAGTCAACGATGATCCGCCGCTTTGCGACTTGGTCGGTGATATTGTGCGACTACCTCTAAGTCGGCAGCTGGCGGCCGTCTCTACGGGTTGCCGTTGAAGTTTCCCTGACGTCCAGCTGAGCAAGGTGGTTGACATTTCAGGGCTTTGTCCCCGAAGCGGCGATGGTAGTAGCAGGGGCCGTTATCATTTCCGTGCGATGAAGCGGCGTTGTTGTCTTGGCTTTGGGAGCGTGTTTGTCGACGCAGGTTCGGGCTTTGATCCAGGCGCCTTTGAATTGAGTCCAGCTGATGGGCGATTTCGTCGAGACGGCGCGCGAGTGCGCTGCTGGACTGTGGGGTGTCAACGGCGTTGACGGTGAGAGGCAATGCTGGCAACGAAATCTCGCCGAATTGATCAGCGATGTCAGAGAGCTGGTCCGGCGGCAGATTCGGCTGCACCTGGAGGATGGCCTGTGCATGTGAGGGTAGACGCTGAAGCCAGGTGATACGGACGAAGGAGTCGTCGACCGGGGTGCTGCCCAAACGGTCGCGCATGTAACGCAGGAGCTGCGATGGCTTGCGGTCACCGAGTTCTTCGTGCTGGAGTAGGTGACGCACCTTCTCGCCTTGTGAAGGTGAAAGCCGGCGGATCAGTTTCATCGTTAGGTGTACGTAACGGTCATCAGCAGGGGGATTCGCAAGTATATCGCGAACCTCGGCCACATTGCGAGAGTCTAGATGGGTGACGACGTAGTCATAGCGCGTCCGGTCCTGGGTGATGCGTGCCCTAGAAAACTGCGCCTCGACTTGAGCGAACCACTCGTCAGGCGCCTCAGCCCAAAACGGCGGATGTTTGACGGCGACGCGACAAACGTCCGTATTGGTGGCGGCCGCAGCAATGGAGGCGCTCAAGGTGGCAGGGACCACTGGAGAAAAGTTTTTGAGGGCGTGACCCACGTGGGGTGGTGCTCGGTCGTCGGACGAGAGTGCTTCATTTTCATTGCGCTGCTGCTGTTCCCAGAGCTGCTGCTCTTGGTTCTAGATCACTTGCTGCTGGGCCTGCAGTTGTTGTTGCAGGTGTTGTACTTGTTGTTGAAGGGCAGCAAGGGTTTCCCCGTCGGCCATGGCGGTGCGGTACGTTCGTATTCCGGGTCACCAGATGTGAGATAACATAACTTTAATGTTTCCACACTGAAGGTTCTGCAAATACTGCCCCTGAATCGGGGCACACACACAGTTTTCTTGCTTATTTTGGGCGAGAGTGTCCTTATCGCTAGCGCCCGTGTTTGGAGGCATCGCCGCGACGCACCGGCGCATAAGCGGCGCCGACCCGTTTTGCCACACACACACACACACACACACACACACACACACACACACACACACACACACACACACATATATATATATATATATATATATATATATATATATATATATATATATATATATATATATATATATATATATATATATATATATATATATATATATATATATATATATATCACGCATTAACAAACGCATGGTGGCATCTGGACCACGACGTGTGTCCATTTAGTCTGCCTGTGAACATCGGTATGGTGCTCAACGAATAGGGACAACATTGGTAAGTGCGATCCTATGTTTCTCGGTAGTGATACACCAAATATCTCTCTGAGATTTTGAAATAATCTCGTCATACTTGCCTAAAAGAGAGTCGAGCACCACGGACGCATGCTCTGATAAGTTTTCTGAAGTCAGGGTTCGCATCAGCGGGGCTTGAATGGATTTCTTTTCACTGTGATGCGGAAGGTTCATATTTCCACGTGCTTGTGTCACTGACTTGCTTTCCAGATTTACAGAAAGATTGAAGTATGAAGCGCTGTCTAGGCCAAGAATTAATTGCGTTCGCATGCCTCGCAGCACATATGCATAAGCTTTCTTTATGACGTTCCCAATTTGTAACAAAATGTTTTCGCGACCCAAAGTTCGAATGCTTGATGCAACTTGCTGGACCAAGATGCTGGAGTTTCTGATCAAGTGAAGTTTTAGCTGTTTGTACACATCCTCGCTGATACAAGTAATTGTTGCTCCTGTATTGATAATCGCATTTACTGGCTTTCCGTTGATGAGAGCACTGAAGTGTATTAATGAAACTCTGGGTCACCCTTCTCGTTTCCCCGTTCAGTGTCAATAGCGGACACATTGCCGCGGCGCGGACATTCATTGTGCCAGTGAATCTGTCGTGGGAAACCAGCAGCTGAGCAATATCTACATTCGTTTTGCGGGGCACGCGGTTGAGGAGTTATTGTTGGTTTCTGCAGTCTGCTGAATGGACGTGGAGCTCTTGCTGTGATACTAGCATCACGAGTAAAGGAACCTCCTTTCACCCGTTTTAAAGATGTCTCGATCCGTTGAGCAGTGGTGAGCCACTCTAATGACGAGTTGAAAGACAGTCCGGCGAGCACCAGTTCCACATCAGAAGGAACGCCATCAGTCAGTCCAGAAATGATGTGGCACTTTTTCAGGTCAGCCATGGAACCCAGTCGCTTTTTCTCGTCGTAGGTGCGCCCTTTGATGGTCTGCCCTCTTTTCAGTTGGTAGTGAATGAAGAGACGGAAGGCATGTCCGACCGTCGTAGCAAAGCGGGCTTGCATGTAACACTCGATATCGTCCCAAGCTGTCTCGCCGTTGCCGAAAATCTCTGTCAGGTACCACTTCAACGCTTCCTTTTCAATGTATTCGTTGAAGTGACTGACCTGATCACGGTGAGTCCATGACGCCTCATCTGCCTTCATGTCGAAAAGAAGCCACTTGTCGATGGGGACGTCTTCTGGTGTTCCCTCGAACTTCTGTATGTTGCGCGGAGGCTTTGGCATAGCCATCGCGCGTTGATGAGGTCGATCCTCTCGACTTGTGTGACGCTACAAAATGGAGACACGTCGTGGCCCAGATGCCAAGCGTTTATTTTATTGCACGTGCACTTCCTCTTCGTCGCCTTCTCACTAGGATCACCTTGTTATTGTGTCATATATATATATATATATATATATATATATATATATATATATATATATATATATATATATATAAAAGGGCAAGAAGCCTCTACTTAAGGGGCTTGTTTTTCCATGTTTTGATATAACATTAGTGAGATCTGACAGACAATAACTCCACGTTCATGCTGCATTGAGGTCGAATGCAAGATAACTTGAAGTCAAGCAGCGTTTATGAATACGGGGGTCAGACACTGCAAACCCAACAGATGGATGCCGGGACCAGCGTTTTATGGGATCCATGTTGCCGCAGCTTTCTTAGGTTAACAGAGAAAAAACACACACACACTTAGAGGCATGTCGACGTTATGCGTGCTCAAGGAGTGCCTAGCAGACAATTTTTCTATGGATCACGTCACTTCGGGCCAGCCGTAAAGGCATCGGTTTTTCAATTTCGGTCTAAAAAACACAAGCTTTTTTGAAAGATAAGCGCTTCTATTTCGAAGGTGACATTTGGCAGGCAGCACTACCTCTAGCTAGCCTACCCCTAATTGACTCCCTGCGGAGTGACAAATTTCATTGCAGTTGCCTATAACATCAAATTGATGGACGACAACTCACTCGGGTCAATAAAATGTTGAAGCGCGACCTTTACTCACAGTGAAACCTGTTATAAGATCAAATCTAGGGTGTCGCGCGGTGCCGTTGTTGTCCGCAGCTAGTGTCCGTCAGCACATCGCACAAAATAAGAAAAAAAAATGTCGTACCAAAGAAACAGAGGGGCTAAATCCGGGTCCGCTAAGTGCTGGCCCAGTATTCTGCCACTGAGCCACGCCGGTGCTTGAACTTGTTTATGAATTTGCCTTAGGCAGGCCTAATGTCGGGAAAGCATTCGCGTTATTATGACTAATAACGCATTTTCGGAAAGCAAACGAGCAACCAGGCTTCACGCAATACGAATAGCATAGGTAGTGGGTCGTCAAATGCTCCAAGCTATTATAAAAGCTTGTTTTTGATCACCACTTAACTGTGGCGCAAACCAACCAAATTCAGGCATACGTCCTTATCGTCCTCACCCACTACATGAAAGATTGGCACAGAATTTTTTGCAAGTGTTCAGCGGGCGCAACACTCTTCAGAAGAATGACGAAAACTAGCACAACCAATGCTTCTCTACTACCCAGAAAATATTATTATTATTGCCATAGTGGGTGCCAAGCTAGTGTACTTGCAGCAGTTACCCAGTGAGCGTTTGGAAAAGGCTTATAAAGCCGCTCTTCTAGCTTTAGCTGTGATTTGCTACACCTTTCACGCAGGCTTGGCGTTTTTTAAGGAGGCTGTTGTGACTCAAAGATTCATGGGTCTCAAACTTCTAGAGGTCTCAAAACTCTATCCTCTGTGAGTAACAATCACTCTGGGTCATGCGTAAGAAGAACGGCTTGCACAATACCTGTGACGATTATTGAAACACCATAATCCTGGCTGTGAAGGTCAGCACATTCATCTTTGCTAACTGTTGGACAGGACAGGGCTCCTCGAAACTTGATGTCATACAGGCGTGTGAACAACGAACTGTTCGTCGACGAGAAGAGCACTGCACTACTCAAAATCAACACAGTACTAACACTACAAAGTCATTCAGCTGCGGTATGGCGTATCTGTGGCCCCTGGTCTGTTTTAAAATGCAAAGACGAAGTATTAGCTGGACTTTCCTAAGTTATCGTATTCTTAGATGACATTTTGGTTGCGACAAAAGGAGAAGATGGCGCGGTGTTGTCTGATTTATTTAATAGGCTAGCCAAGGTTCTACACTAGGTGAGGGCGAAGAGTTTTTAAAATGAACTGCCGTTTTTAGGTCATTGCTTTGTTCAAAAAGGCATTTGTCCGGCAGTAATCAAAGCAGAGGGCGTTGACAACGCTTAAATATTCCCTAAAACACATAATAATAAAGCCTTAATGAGCCTTGCAACACTTATACAAGTAGCCGCAGACTGGATTCATTATTGCTTCAACAAATCACCACCGAGAAATTTTTTAGAATTTGTCTAGTAAGAACAGATCTACTAATATTTGTCGCACGTTTCAAGTACTTTTTCTCTTTCATTATTCCGACGAAAGCAGTGGAAGCTAAGCAGGGAAGGATTGCACGGGGAAAGAAAAACTTGTCACTTGCGCCTCGTGACCTGGAGCACTACTTCTTTTTTTTCTTCAATAAGGCGGTTTACCAGCGGGATCACGCGGTGACCTGCATATCCGCAACTCCTGCTGGATATGCAAGTCACATATTTCCAGGCAAAAGAAATACTTGATAAGTGCAAGGAAACAGAGCGCAGTGCCCTCCGTATGGAGCGGGAACGAACGAGGTATGTCACCAAAGTCCTAGAGGGCACCAATGTTCAAGACCGCCAGCGCCATATCCAGCATGTCTGCGACTAGGACGATCACCAACAGAATGCCCTAGAACATGATCGCAAATATATCGCATGTCAAGTATTAAGTACACAGATTGCAACTGCAAGCGTAGCGCATGCGTAATGACAATTTAAAACTCTATACTCAAATAAAGATATCGCTTGTGTTGTTCTCAGACTGCTTTACCTTCGCGTCTAGTCACATTTTTGAATGTAATAATTTCTCATTCCGGAAGTATCATTTTAAAACGAAAGAGCTACCCCTCTATAAGGTCGGAATCACTTTGAGCGACCAAAGCGCTTGCGCAATGCATTGGGTGTTTAGTTGGCCTGGACAAAAAAAGCATAGCCACATGGCTGGAGTTCAAAACCAACGAAAAAACTGGGATAAAACAGTAGTCATTGACTTAGCTGACTGGCAGTGGTACGCGCATGTTCACTCTCTCATTCCCCTAGTCTATATTTTGTGTAGACAGAAGAAAATTTAATTTGTTCAAAAGACCGCGTTGCCGCTAACACAGGGCAATTTCGCGTTATCGAGCCCCTATATTCCAAGAGATGGCCTGCTTTCTGTTTCTCTACGCTACGGATGCTGACCTCAGAGGCCACGCAGAAAGCCGCCGGCAGCTGAGATCTGCTCCTTCAGGTTCCACTCGAGTCCCAGCTACTCACAAAAAATTGTCTGCTGTGGGATTGAAATGTTTCAATTCATTTTCACTAATTTTATGCAACTATTTGTCCTTACAAAATAAACAATGCATTTCGATTTGAAAATTTGATTGGTTGTGACAGCGAGGAAGGCTGCAGCAATACTATTAGTGACGAAACACTTTAACACTAACTTGTGTCCAGATGGTAAAAACTGAAGCCACAAGTATTATGGGCTGGGCACTACTAGCAGTGTGACAACACACCAGCCATCTTGAATGTTATTGTCGGCATGATCTGTTGCAAACGAATGACGAAAACTATAGCGCCGTTACTGCAGCTCACGTCAGCTTCACAATGATATCTTCTTCACTCCTGAGTTCAGGCCTATCAAATAGGCTCAAAATTTATTTGCTCCAAGTGGTGCTTCAGCAACCGGACAAGCGTGCTGCATATGCTAAATTGTGAGCAAGGAGCACCAGCCTGTTATGAAAGACTTAAAACTGTTCTTTGTATTACCTTGGTCAATCACCGCCATTTTGGCCCCACCGCGGTGGTCTAGTGGCTAAGGTACTCGGCTGCTGATCTGCAGGTCGCGGGATCGAATCCCAGCCGCGGCGGCTGCATTTTCGATGAAGGCGGAAATGTTGTAAGCCCGTGTGCTCAGATTTGGGTGCACGCTAAAGAACCCTCGTTGGTCAAAATTTCCGGAGCTGTCCACTACGGCGTCTCTCATGATCATATCACGGTTTTTAGGCGTTAAACCCCACAAATCAACAAATGAATCATCAGCACCGCAATTTTGTTCAATTTCAGCGTGCCACATCGCCACGCCAGCATTAGTGGAACTTCATGTGAACATTTTTCACGATAGTCAAGCTATAGTCAGTTTTAAAAAATTGAACGACAGGGGCAGCTGGATATTCTTTCACGACAGTAAAGAAATAGGTCGCTTTTTGTAAAAGTATATCAGTGTGACATGTTGAATTTATCGCCAACTGGCACTCATACAGAAGAATATGCCCTTTGCGAATAATAATCATTTTATAATGCATTCTTTTCCCAATTATATGTATGCAATAATATGCGCAACTCAACTTCTGATTCCATAGAATAATGACAAGCCCATCGAAATGTCTTGTTTGCCAAAAACACACATTCGCTGAAACCCTTCTGTAGAATCTGAAAACAGGGCCTCAAACTTCACGTTGCGGTGAAGTTTCTGTTAAGCCGCAATATTTTTTGTTAGCGGTAGTGCGGTATTTCTTGCCCCACAGTTGAAATACAGGGGTTCGAGCTTCGCAGCGTTGGCGTCAGAAAATTAGCGAACGCCTCCTCGGCGATCGACACGAAGTGTTTGAAGCAAACGTTTCTGCAAATAAAACCATCCAACTTTCTGTTCAAACCCTCGTTTCGTTTTCTTACAAAAATGATTGCGAATAGCGTATCATACTGATACAAGCTGACAAGTTCATTGTATGGAACAAGCTCCTCATGTGGTTTCATTGTTTGGTTCGGGATATCATTCGTGGCGGATCTTTAGTGGACACGTAAAATAATACGCACATAGACAAAAGTATCCGATTGAAATTGGATATTTATGTTCCTGGTCGGCTTCGTGCTGTTCTACTTCAACTATGCAGGGGCACGATTGTTCATTTTGCATGCAGCTTGACGTCTTTTGATTAGACCACTGTTCATGGCAGCCTCCTAATGTGACGCATTTCGCTTTTATGGATCATTATGAGTAGAGTACGCGACATTTAACCAAAGTAGAATTTCTGCTACGATTCTGTCTACAGTTAACAAAACGTTTCTTTCACGTCACACAAGGAATGTAACCAGTGACGGAGCTTTGTTTGATCTGTGGCACTGAAAAATCACCTTCACCAAAAACATGAGATTAACGCAGAATCCCTAACAGGAGACTACACAACAGTTATTCTAAATGCCTGCCCTAGATGTTCCACAATCATATAACGTGCATCACCGATTTCCATTGCAGCGTAGTTGTTGCAAGCTACGTGACATATAAAATCAATTGCGAGTGTAGTCGTGTTTCGGACGGTTGGCGATATGCAGAAATTATTAGCTTAGTTCTTACTTTCCCCTACTCTTTTTATTAGGAAGTTCCTATGGGCTACGACCTTATCTCTCTTGCATAGCATGCCTGTTGAACTGTCTTATACAAAATGAAAATTTCTTACAACACGCCTTCATGAAACTATATAAAAAACAGTGAGGCTTGTACGACGTCCAATATTCAAGACACATGTTTCTAGTAAAGCAAGAATGTCAAAGTTATTTCGCAATGTCTTTATGATTTAACTTGATGTACCCAAAACAAGAGCCTGGTTTCTGTGTTTTGAATGCTCATCCAACACGGTAAAGTTTATTTTTCAGAATAGATGAATAGTGATTTTTCAGAAAGCACGTGATAGGGCCGTAGAGGATTGAAAATCTCAATTATTTTACCAATACAGGTACATTTTAAACTTCATAAACTTCATATTTTATATAAAGCTGTTTTTGCACTCTCGGTGTCAGCCTTGCTTACCTAAGGCAACCAGAAATTTCAGTGAAAGAAAACACGTAATCTGGGAGGCCAATAAAAATTTACTCCATCTCTCTCTGAAAGAAACCATGTGAAGCAGCGGGGTCTAGCGCTTACACGCTGTCACTTATTCCGGCGTTGCGCAGAAGCGCAACATGGGAAGAAGCCAAGTGTGCAGAGACGCACCGGTGTTTTCTATTGGAACATGCCAAGTGCTCCTAATGGGCAATGAGAAACAGAAGACGCCGATTGCACACAGAGATACCCAGTCCGCATTTAGTTAGGGCGCATGCCGTAAATTTTGAATGTTCAACAGCACACAGCAGAACTCTCCCATCGGCATAGCCACGGAAGTAAGATCCAGTGCCTGTATACATAGGTTGTCGAATGGCATGTTTTGCAGTGCGAGGATTCGGTTTTTTCAATCAAGAAACTCGCTAGCAGACGCTGCCTGCGTGTGGCTTTACGAAACTAGAGATGGGAAGAGGGTTGAAGACGAGAGGGAGATGGCGCCAATTGCGCAAGGGGAGTGTAAACGCCGTGGGGCGGCATGTCTGGAGGAACGAGAAGGGTAGTGAGCGTTCGCTAGCAGACGCTGACAACACTGAAAAGAGGACGCGCATGCAGAGTAAGGGTGGTCCCACCGCACACCGTTTCGAGCTCGACCCTAAATAGCTTCGCTTCTAAAGTACAGCAGCTCTCATTGTCTGTGAACGAAGGCACTGGCAAGCGAATAAGCCCCTATTGATTGATACGAACTGCAAAATCAATATACCAGCTAACTCGTTTTTACGAATGGAGCCCGCAAACAGTGTTCTTAATTTATAGTTCGAAGAAAAGCTGAAGAAAAATTATAGTACCTCTGCTTTAGCTACGGTAAATCGAACTATCAATTACTTCTTCCCTCTTTCATCTCTTCGACTTGTGTTTTAATCTCTAACTTCTAAACTTTAATGGCAGGTCAGTTGTATTATCATCAGAATAAACCAATATTGTTGTGCTAAATTTGAAAAGACTGTTGTTACAGAGAGACGTGACCTGAAAGAGGACCATGTATACAAATATAGTTACAATCAGGGTTAATTGAGGCCTTAGCAGGCGCAAACAATCGCAGTGGTATAATGAGGACCATCCAGTCTTTCCCATTGAGAAACAACGGCATTAGGTGTGGCCGCCCTGCGTACATGCGCGTCTGTCGATGATGATATCTGAACGGAGCGTATTAGATATTTGCAATGATGGCGGCTCTTCGAGTTTCACTTCATGCCGAAAGCACCTGCTGGAAAAATCAAGCCGTTCAAAGCTCCTGGAGCCCTTCACTAAAACCTTTCTCGAAATCTGTCTTCCTATTTGAATACAATGTGTGAGAGCCTAACTTTGTAAAATAAACTATTTATTTTTGTTATCGTTCGTCCTTTGTATTCAAAAGTAAATAAAAAAATCGCGAAATAAATTATTTTTATCAAGAGTTTCCTTTGGGTGTGTGACGCCGCCTACATCTTGTACTGTGGCAAGTAGCTGCTGCAGTTTATTCCAATGAGTACGATACGATGCAAATAAAATCAACTCCTTCATCAGCTCTTTGAGCTGACACACAGCTAAGGTAATAAGCTGTTCCTGAATATTTTAATGCTTGCTCCCGTGACGTTGAAATGCGAAAAGTACGTTTTACTCGATTGAAGACGGGGGGACATGGGACATGCCACATTTTTATGTAGCATAACAATATGCAAGAGTGTAAGACCCCCCCCCCCCCGTCTTAAAAAAAAGCGCTGGCATGCAAGTTGTATGAAGGCGCAGCACCAAGTTCTTGGCAATCTAACACAGGCCGGTGTAGTGGTGTGTTGTAGATGTGTTTGCGTTTATGGTTGCGATTGCAGTCACTATTGATGCATTGATTTATCTTGGAAATGTGGTGAACGTGATCCGCTACTGGAATGATGTACAAGGCTTTTGAAATTCTACGCACCAACTGGGAGATCACCCATGAAGTGAGTGTAAGCAAGACGGCCATCACTCAGTGATTTTTTCCCTGTTTGCTGTTGATATGTTACGACCAACGCTTGATGAAAACTCACGTTCTTCGCGAAAAAAAATCCTATGGTTGGTTAGCTCACGCTACACAGCGTTGCTAGTGCTCCCTAGTCTCCCATAAAGAATTAGAAGGGCCATGGCTGGTCCTTCAAAACGTGATAGCAACGAGGACGGCTCATCATTTGCTGGAGCAAATACAGCAGCTCTAAAATTGTTTTCTTTTCAGTGCAGCCCAAATGAGCATTGCTCGTTAGAAATTCTCACGGCTTTCAAAAAGAGAATTCACTTAAACTCAACACAATGTTATATCTCGCAGTGTGAGCAAGTGGTTTAAGAAGGTTGACTGTTAACACTTGACGTCTAGCTTAGCTTTGAGCCACTAACACAGGCAGTCGCGACGACATCGACAATTTTGCTGGTCTGGATCTTCATTTTTCCATCTATAAAACAAAAATCAAGTTCAATTCATAATTGAATAGCCTCATAAGCATATCGCTGTGAAATCTTGAAGCGTTACACTAGAAAATGAGCTTCTTGAGCTGTTAGATTTCATTAGGACAGGTTCTTCGGTAGCTCCTTGATCGCCTATCTTCTACGCATGCGAAACGTTTTACAGACGCCATGAAACGTAACTCCAAGTGCACCAACAGTTCTGCCTCAAGCAACCAATGAACCTGCGGTCACGTTTTTTATGAATTCAATGAATAAGAACGTTGTGTCTCCCGAGAAAGTCTTCAAATCTTTGAAATGCGAACGCGTTATCAGCAGTGGTCCATGTCTTAGTCCCACTTCATGACGTCAGCTATACCGCATTATTTTAAAGAATTAAAGAAGAAATGCTGCATAGCCCTTCTATGGTGGTCTAGAGGCAAAGGTACTCGACTGCTGACCAGCAGGTCACGGGACCAAATTCTGGTTGAACCGGCTGCATTTTCGATGGCGGCGAAATCGCTGTAGGCCATGTGGTCAGATTTGGGAGCTCGTTAAAGAACCCCATGGGGTCGAAATTTTTTGAGCCCCCTACTGTAGGACGGCGCTGCAATCACCGCGGTGTGCGGGCGTCTTCGCGTCAGCTCCGCTTTTCTCGAATGTTTTCGCGGTTTTGTCTGTGATCAGCTACTCAAACTTTTAACAACAGGATTTGTGAAGCTCTCCGTACTCAAGGGACATCTCGTTTGCAGGTGGGACTTTTAATTTACCAGAAAACTACCCCGTACTGCATACCCACCACGCCCCTGCCGTATTAAGCCTAGGCGTGCTCACCGGTCATCTCACCTACGACTGCACGCCTCGGCGCGTTTTATCTGCATCTCTCACGAGCATCAGCCCGAACCTTCGTCTTCGCTATGGAGATCCAGGTCGCCGGCCAGGATATTTCACCTAAAGACATGACTACCGAGTGTGGCTGGCTCACTGCTTGATCGCACTGCTCATCATGCGGCACTGACAACTCGACCCTGACCGATGAATCATCTCAAGCCCCAAGTAACAAGCCCCGGTCTCAAGCGAGACATCGTGTGAAAGCTCAAGTTCTAAAGGCGGGCCACATGCCACCGCTTCCAACGAAGCACATCAAGATTGTTATTCGCCCCATGGGGGCCCTTCATATAGCCAAGGTAGGCAGTTCCATGGTGACTGCAGCCATTATCCAAGCAGCCGAACTCACTGATAACGAAACCATAAAAGATACCATCTGCCCGAATATACAACAAAACACTGTTGTAGTCAGTACACCTGATCCGGACCATGCAGACCAGTACGTCCGCATTCGTTCCATCCAAGTGAACGGCGTCACCTACGATGTGAATGCCTACGAAACCGCATCTGAACACAGGAACAAGGGGGTGATCCGTGGGATCCCACTTACGGAGACCCCCCAGCAGATCCACAACAATATCGTCACTGCTAGAAACCCGACAGCCCTGGCACCCAAGCGTATCGCCTCAACTAAAACGTTGATTATCGGCTTTGACGGCCAGGACAAGCCTTATCAGGTCCGCTATGGGCCCACATTACTCCCATGTTGACTCTATCGGAAGTAAATTGACATTTTCTACAAGTATGGCCGTCTGGGACACTGCATGGGCGTTTCTTTCTATCCAAAGAACAAGATTTGCCGAGGCTGTGGGGCCCGCAACCCTTCCGTCGATCACAACTGTGATCCTCTGTGGCGGCTCTCATCTTACTGCCGAAAAAAGCTGTCCTGTTCGTTATAAAATCCCTTAGGTTATACGTGAGCACAGTGGGGAACGACGGGCCAACAGCCAAGCTATCGACCAAGATGCCAGTCTCTCCACCCTCGACACCAAACCAGAAATCATTCCCGCAACCAGGACAAAGAAAGGCGATCCCGCTCCAGAACTCCAGCGCGGTTCAGGCAACAAAGCTCAAGATCCTGGTCGGTATGAGGATCAGGCAGGAAATCTACCAACAATACCAAGGTGAGCTTTGCAGAGACCCTCAAGGGCACCTCGCGAAAGGGTCGTAACGCAAACAACACACAAGCTACCGCTCCTACTCATTTGCCAGACAACCCAGAAGTAGTTCAACTCAAGCGTGAGAACACGAACCTACGCGATCTCTTAACCAAACTGGCACAGGAGGTTAAAGCCCTCAAACAA
This sequence comes from Rhipicephalus microplus, assembly GCF_043290135.1. Taxonomy (NCBI): domain Eukaryota; kingdom Metazoa; phylum Arthropoda; class Arachnida; order Ixodida; family Ixodidae; genus Rhipicephalus; species Rhipicephalus microplus. Next base: position 97,467,141 of record NC_134701.1, read on the forward strand.
ACGCAGACGCCTACTCCCACACCTACCGCTCAGGACACCCCTACGCATAGACAAGAGGCCTCTCTGACTCCTGCCTCCACAAGGAGAGCTCTGCAAGATGAAGCTACGGGCCAAGTCCTTTCTGAGGTTAATGACATGTTCCTCGCGCTCCAAATGACTATATGTACTTTCCAAGAGGCGCTCGACCACAACCAGAACTCTCTCACGGGCATTGTTCAACGAGTGACGAACTTAAAAAATCATATTCTTACGCCTTCTAGCAAAGCTGCGCCTGTCTGCGACCCTTAGAGGACGCCGATGGCGACATACCCCGTTTCCTACCACTGCCCACACCAACCAAGGAACCCTCGTTTGGCAGTGGAACTGCCGAGAATTTCACCAGAAACGATCGCTCTTTAATCAATACCTACGTCAACATAGCCGCCACCCTGATGCTATTCTACTCCAAGAAACGAACAATGTCCCTACCACACTCCCCGGTTATCAAACATTGCAAACAGCTTTCTCAAGTTGCTGGGTTTCTACCCTAGCACGGCATCGCATCCCCGTTATTGAACATGACCTCCATAGCCCCCACATCAAACACTTGTTCCTCGAATTAATTCCCAACTGTAAACGAAAAGAATGCATCTTTCTTTTAAACGTTTACAACAGCCCTAAAAACAAAGCAAAGAGTCGATTCCTCACTCTCTTTAAGAAGGCCCTCCATGTTGCTGGAACGCACCTTGTCCTTATCGGCGGCGACTTTAACCTTGTCTATACTGGTTGGGGCTACGTTCACGCGGAAGCTGCAGCTCGCAACCTCTGGCGAGATTACCTCACGCTTATCACAGATTCATCTTTTGCCATACACCTTGGTACCTCCACTACCCGGGAGTCAACTCCAGTCCTCACATTTACCTACCAAAGCAGCAATGTGCACTGAACTTACACCCAACAGAACCTAGGGAGTGACCATTACCTCATCGCTATCTCTCTACCTCATCTTGTTGCTGCGCCTGCCCCCACCAAAGAGTTCACTATTACCGACTGTGATGCATTTCGTAAGCTACGCAGCGGCGCCACCTGAGCGGAGCGCATCACTGATATTGATACTTGGACGCAAGCGCTACGCGCTGACGTCCAGACAGTCACTCGGGTCATACCACAGATGCACCGGTTGAGCACATGGACAGCCGCCTAGCCCAACTTTTGGAGGCTAAGGCCTCTATCGTAGCTTGGTGGAAGGGGCAGCGCCTAAACCGTCGCCTCAGATGCAAGATCTCTAAACTCAAGACAGCTCAGAGGAGCACTGTCAAACGCTCAGCCAGCAACAATGGACTGAGCTGTGTAACACGATAGACAGGCAACTTCACCGCCCAACCTCGTGGAAACTCTTGAAACACCTACTCGACGCTACCAACACCCGCACTTCCCAACAGGATTGGCTGCACAAACTTCTTTATATGGAGACTCTTAAGCAAGGCCAGCTAAATGTGCTTGACTATCTCTGCACCAGATACATCTCTAGGGGACAAGCCAGTTCACACAGCAATTACGTCGGTAACCGCAACCTCACACTAGACGCAGAGTTTAGCACATCCGAAATACATGCTGCCATATTAAAAGAAAAGCGGCGCACAAAAAGACGGAGACAAAGAAGAGTACCACACATAGCGCTGCACTCACAACTGAAAGTTTAATCCGAGCAACAAGAATTTAAAAAGTAAGAGCCGCGCATGACAAGTGAGGTACAACGAGATTAAATGATACGCTCATCAATAAAAGTGAACTCTTTTTTGTGCATTGTAACCGAGGTCTGGCTTACGAAAGCATCACGTGACTTGTTAATATGATAGGATTCAGACACTTCACGGGTGAATTGATCGTGGTGCTTAAAAATAATAACAGTGTTAGACAGATCAGGTGTGCACCCACACGTGGCACAATGCGAAGCCAAATGGGAAGGCGTGCCTTTATACAAAGAGAGATAGCGCTCCCGCAACCTTTTATTAACACAGCGGCCCGTCTGTCCCACATAATGTAGACCACAAGATAAAGGAATGCGGTACACCACCCCCACAGCACAAGGCACATACTTATTTCTATGGTTTACGGCACATTTTTTTACATCTGGCTTGTCCTTCTTGTCTAGCTGATTTGACGCCAATGCACATATCTTTCACCATTCATTGGGTGCCCTAAAAACCACATTAACTCCGTAGCGGGAACCAACATTTTTTAACCCATGTGCCAGTTTACGCATATAAGGAATTGCTGCGAACTTCATTTTTTCCCGATTGATTTTCCTAGCTGCACGTCCTTTTAAACCGAAGTGAAGGACAAACCCATGCCTTTTGTGAAAACGATGTGAAGGACAAACCCATGCCTTCTGTGTTGAAGGTGTTCAGGACAGAAGGCATGGGTTTGTCCTTCACATCGGAGGTTCCAGAATCCGACTGTCTACAATTGTGCCACGTGTGGGTGCACACCTGATCTGTCTAACACTGTTATTATTTTTAAGCACCACGATCAATTCACCCGTGAGGTGTCTGAAGCCTATCATAATAACAAGTCACGTGATGCTTGCGTAAGCCAGACCTCGGTTACATTGCACAAAAAAGAGTTCACTTTTATTGATGAGCGTATCATTTAATCTCGTTGTACCTCACTTGTCATGCGCGGCTTTTACTTTTTAAATTCTTGTTGCTCGGATTAAACTTTCAGTTGTGAGTGCAGCGCTGTGTGTGGTTCTCTTCTTTGTCTCCGTCTTTTTGTGCACCGCTTTTCTTTTAATATGAATATACACCAACTCGCCCAACTTTCTATTCTGTTATACATGCTGCCCTCTGTAAGCTAAATAGTTTGCTCTGTTCCAGGCCCGGACGGGGTCACAAACAAAACCCTTTGCAATCTCGATGATGAATCCGTGTTCCATCTGACTGATTACATCAACGATTGCTGGCGCAATGGCTCCCTTTCACCTGCCTGGAAAACTCCGAAGGTCATTTTAATTCCGAAGCACGGAAGACCATCAAGCCTCAACAACTTAAGGCCCATTTCCCTCACTTAATTGTGGGCAGGGTTATGAAACATTCTTTCCTGGCACGTGTCAACATTCGCCTCGAAGACAACTGTATCTATCCCAACACCATCACTGGATTTCGACCTCACCTGCCAGCACAAGACACTATGCTGCAGCTTAAGCGCCAAGTTCTAAACGATTGTTTTCGTAACTCCAAAGCTTTTCTCGGACTTGACCTGAGTCAAGCTTTTGAGGTTGCTGCTCCGGAACGTCCGAGCACGCTAGTGTCTCGCTTTAATCCCCTACCCCTTCCTCCTTTATGCCGGATCGTCAATGAAGTTGTTTCACTCACTCCCATGCTGCTATTCTCGACCAATTTTGTCGCCTTCATATGACACGTCGGTGACTTGGCGCACCACACGGTACGGACCCGAGTACGGTGAAGTCAGCTTTTCGCACAGGCCAACTCGCCGCGACGGTGTCCAGAGAAGGACTGTGTCATCTTCACTCAAGTGGACATCACGATGGCACGCGTTGTAGACCTGTCGTTGTCGTTCCTGCAAATCGCTCAGACGCCGGCGAGCAATTTCACGTGCCTGTAGAGCTCTATAAATCACATCGCGCGCATATTCTGACGTGTGGCTAACGGCAGGAAGGAGCGTGTCGAAAGGCAACGTAGGTTCTCGTCCGTACAGGAGGAAAAATGGCAAGAAACCTGCAGTGTCATGCCGAGACGTAATATAGGCAAATGTTACAAATGGAAGAGCGGAGTCCCAGTCACGATGGTCGGAAGAAAAGTACATGGTGAGCATGTCCGTGATGGTTTTATTTAGCCGCTCCGTGAGCCCGTTGGTTTGAGGATGATACGCTGTTGTGAACTTGTGCTTTGTAGCGCAAGAGTGTAATATGTCTTCGATAACTTGTGATAAAAAGTAGCGACCCCCATCGGTAAGCAGTTGCCGAGCAGCGCCGTGGTGTAATATGACGTCTTCTAGAAGAAAGTCAGCGACGTCGGTTGCAAAACTGGTAGGAAGGGCCCGTGTGATGGCATACCGAGTGGTGTAATCCGTGGCGACTGCTATCCACTTGTTTCCGCTGGCCGATAAAAGAAACGGTCCTAGTAAGTCAACAACTACCCTATAAAATGGTTCGGATGGGATCTGAAGGGGTTGAAGGCGTCCCACTGGAAGGGTTGCTGGTTTTTTGCGGTGTTGACAGGATTTGCATGAGGCGACGTAACGGCAGACGGATCGTTAAATACCGGGCCAAAAGAAGCGACGTCGAACGCGGTCATAAGTTCTTGAAACTCCCAGGTGACCAGCTGTCGAATTATCATGCAACTGTGCAAGGACAGTCTGACGCGTATGTTGTGGTATGACCAACAGCAGCTCAGGTCCGTCAGGATGCATGCTGTAGCGATATAAGACGCCATCTTGGAGCAGGAACATACGGAGAGACGGAAGTGTTGTGGGACCACTAAGCCGAAGGATTATATCTCTGAGGTGAGGATCACGGCGTTGCTGATATCCGATGTTGCTAAACGCGGAAAGTATCAAAATGCAAGTAGACTCATCGCTCTCAGAAAGGTCTGCTGGGTCTACTGGATGACGCGACAAGCAATCAGCATCCTCATGGTGGCGACCTGATTTGCAGACAACCGTGTAGGAATATTCCTGTAGCCGTAGAGCCCACCGGCCGAGACGTCCACTAGGATCTTTTAAGGACGACAACCAGCATAAGGCGTGGTGATCAGTGACAACCGTGAACGGGCATCCATAGAAATACGTCTGAAATTTAGCCACTGCCCAGACGATTGCCAGGCATTTGCGTTCTGTAATGGAGTACTTTCGCACTGCTGGCGATAAAAGACGGCTAGCGTATGCAATAACTCGCTCGCAGGCATGCTGTCGTTGTGCCGAAACGGCTCCGATTCCGTGGCCGCTGGCGTCGGTACGCACTTCCGTTGGAGCGCATATATCAAATTGGCCGAGAATCGGTGGTATCGTAAGTCTACTCGTCAGTTCAACGAATTCTCTGGTTTGTTCAGGTCCCCGCACAAAAGTCACATTTTTTTTGTAATTTCGTGAGCGGGCTTGCGACGTCAGCGAAATTCCGCACAAATCTACGAAAGTAAGAACAAAGGCCCACAAAGCTTCGAACATCGTTCGCAGAGGTCGGCACAGGGAAATCTCTGACGGCGCGGATTTTCTCAGGATCGGGACGAACACCAGAAGAATCGACAAGGTGTCCAAGGACAGTGAGCTGCCGGCGGCCGAAGTGACATTTCGACGAGTTTAGTTGGAGCCCTGCTTTGCAGAAAACCGAAAGAATTGTTGAGAAACGCTCGAGGTGAGTTTTGAAAGTTGGCGAAAAAACAATGACGTCATCAAGGTAGCATAAGCAGATTGACCACGTGAAACCGTGAAGAAGAGCGTCCATCATTCGTTCGAATGTAGCCGGGGCATTGCATAACCCGAATGGCATTACTTTGAACAGATAGAGCCCGTCGGGAGTTATAAATGCCATCTTTTCACGGTCCAGATCATCAAATGATATCTACCAGTACCCGGAACGAAGGTCAACAGAAGAGAAATAACTTGCTCCACTAAGGCAGTCAAGAGCGTCGTCTATCCGCGGCAGAGGATACACGTCTCTTTTTGTAACATTGTTAAGATTTCTGTAGTCGACACAGAAGCACCAGCTGTTATCCTTCTTTCTCACAAGCACATCGGAAGAATCCCAAAGACTTGAAGAAGGTTCAATGATGTCTTGGGCAAGCATCTTGTCGACTTCTTGCTGGATCACGTGGCGCTCGGTGCAGGAAACCCGATAGGGTCGCCGGTGTACTGAATTTGCATCACCGGTGTTGATCCGATGCTTCATGACGGTCGTTTGACCTAGGGGTTGGTCGCAGAGATCAAAGACGTCTTGATACGATGCAAGAAGGCCACGAAGCGCAGACAAAAGCTCGGCCGGGAGATCAGAGGCAATCATTTCAGTTATGAAGTCTAGTGTACTGCGCGACTGAATACTTGCAGATGATGGTGTATCCTCTGTTAAGGCTGATATGTGGTAGTCACCGGCCGGGGCAATGGTTGCAAGGGATATTCCTCATGGCAGCACTTCAGAGCAAAGTCCAAAGTTCACAATAGGGAGACATGCCACGTTTTTCTTCATTGTGATGATGGTGTGGGGAACACAATATTCAGCGAACAGAGTACTGTAGGATTAGGTGAAATGACATAGTCGCCATCAGCCAAATGTAGATCAGAAGAGACGTCGATCTACGTCACAGCTCGACAAGATAGGCGAACAAAGTCGGCGGAGCGTAGCTTTGGCCGCGCAGGATCAGGAGGGTCAACGGCGTGTGGGAAGACGAGCTGAACAACTCCAGCAGAACAGTCAATTAGGGCGGAATGCTCCGACAGAAATTCAAGTCCCAAAATGATGTCATGTGGGCAGTGGTCCAGTACGTAAAACAGAACAGTGGTATGACGTCCAGCAACATTGACACGGGCGGCACATATTCCGGTGACCGCTGGTGTTGCACCATCAGCTACTCGGACAACAGTGATCGGAGCAGGAGTGAGCACTTTCTTGAGTCGAGCACAAAGGCTGGAGTTCATGACTGATATGTGAGCGCCGGTGTCAATGAGTGCTGCCACAGAAGTACCGTCAACATTTACATTATTCAAGTTGTTGTCTCCGGGTATCGTGTGCAGAGGAATTTAGGGTCGGGTCATCGAAGCAGGCTCACCTGTAGGAGCTGCGCCCGTCAGTTTTCCGAGGACTCTTGGTAGGAGGGTGAGGGGGAGCGACGTCGGTTAGTTGAGCGGGACATGCGCCCAGAGGGCGACGGGGAGTGGCTTGGTTGGGCGGGCCTGGATGGCGAAGCATCTTCTTGTGCCGTGTAGATCGGCATCCGAGAGCCAGCAGGTGGGCGTCGGGTGTTGGCATAATGCGACCATGGCTGCCAACCCCAGGAAGTGCGGCAATGACGTGAAATATGGCCTACTCATCCACAGTTGAAGCAGATCGGCCTGTCATCGGAAGTTCGCCATTCTGCCGGGTTCTTCACGAGCTCACCCTAAACATCGTCCTCTTTTCTACAATGTTCATTTGTGGCACCCCGTAGCAATACTGTTTGGACGTGTCATTTCCCTTCGTCGTCCGTTAACGCCAAGTAATATCAAATTTGGTATATTTGGAGCTAGCGAAATGGCCGTGAGCTCACTATAAAGGCAGTGTGTTGTCATGTTTTACATGACATGCATGTTATGATGATCAAGTTTTCACCAGTCATATACCTTCGCCGTCCATTCACGTCAGGTAGTACCGAAATTGGAAAATTGGAAGCTAGGGGAATGACCTTGAGCGCAACATGAGCGCAGTATGTTGTCATGTTCTTACATGACACAAATGTTATGATTATTATGCTTGAACCAGTTATATACCATCCTCATACATTCATATCACGCAATACCAAATTTTGTATATGTGAAGCTAGAGAAATGACCGCGAGCGCACAAAAGCGTGGTGTGTAGTCATTACTTACAAGAAATTCATGTTATGGTGTCCAAATTAGGCTCTGTCACTCATAAGACAGGTGCTTGGGCTAGTTGGTGATTGGGAATCAACATGTTTGCACAGCGCAAAACTACGAGTAGTTATGACGTACCTACAGAAGAAAAGACGAGTAAACAAAGAGCGCTGACTTCAACTGAAATACTATTAGTGAAAATGCTGGAAGCATACTCGTGACAGAACATCACCACGCACTTGCGCAACCAATTGCACCACAGCAAGCCAATCATCATCTCAGTATATGGTTACAACACCACACCTCAGCGCAAATTCACAATCTATTGTGTCTAAACCAGAAACCCAATTTATTGTTTAGTCAGAGCAAGCTAAGGCATGTTGATACATCGATCACCCATCATTTGCACTTGGTTAGCTTCAATAATCTCTCAAGTTAACTGCTGACGGTGTTTGGCTACAACAGTGCACTTTTCGAATTCCGGTCTGCAACCGCAATCTCTACAATGGATACCCGAATGACTGCAAAGTTGAGTACACATGGTAATGATGCTCCTCTAAATGCTCATTCAGGCACTGGCCCATTTGCCCAAAATACACCTTGCCGCATGGCAACGGAAACAAATAAATGATGGCTATTACACATGCTACGAAGAGCCTTCTATGTTTAATTGTGCAGCAGCTCATTCGTGCGGACTGCGCATTCACCTGTTTGCAGAGCGCTGAAAGCTTTTCTGGAGCAGAGAAAACAATCTTCCGATTTACCTTAGAGACTATCTTTTTTCAATTTGTGCGAAATCCTACATAGATAGGGAATCACAGCCATGCGCTTTGAGCTACCAGCCACGCAGTTCACTGGTGCTTCTCGACCCGGTTTGAATGTCCTAAGCAACTTTTACGCCACCGAAACTAATACATGATCGGGGAAATCAGCGGTAATCAGACTGGAAGCCTGCTCAACGAAGCTGCTGGTTAACGAGTGGCGGCAAGTCTTTCGCACGGCATTTCCTAAACAATGATCAGCAATCCCTCTCTTTACGAGCTACAAATGAGCCGAAAATTATGGTAGAACAGCTTTGCTTCCCCTAGGTTCATATCTCCAGCAAAGATGATCACTGGAGATGTTTAATCTCAAATATGAAAACCTTAACACAGCATCATGTGGAAGCGCATGCGTCAGAATAAGAGGTGTCATGCACACATCGAAAAGACGTAATATGTTTGAAATTCAGCCTGCTGGTTTTGACACAACAGACTTCTGGCTTTGACTCAATATATTGTGAATTTGCGCTGAGGTTTGGTGTTGTAACAATATAATGAGATGATGGTTGTCTTGCTGTGATGCAATAGGTTGCGCGATGACGAGGTGATGTTTTGTCACGAGTATATATTTTCGAGTATATATATTAGCGCGTTTTCGCTAATAAAATTTCAGTTAAAGTCAGCGTTCTTTCTCTTCCTGTTTCTTCTTCAGTAGTTACGTCGTGACTACTCGTACTCTTGCGCTGTGCTAACACGCTGTCACGTTCGCCACGCACTCAAGCCAAACCATACCAGTTTTGCAATATGTCACGGCAAGAAATCCACTGCAAGAGCAGCGCGACAATGAATCGTAACTAATTTTATTCTTGACATACATGTACTGAGTTTCATGTTATGACTAGTCACTCACGCTTGTTATGCCGTCATGTTATGCCATATAATTTTTGGTATTGATATAATTTTCGAAACGGCCAGGAGAGCTAAAGTCGTAGGTGGCAAGATAGATAGATAGATAGATAGATAGGTGGATAGATAGATAAATAGATAGATAGATAGATAGACACGAAGTCGCTGAAGATCGCAAAGAAATGCTTCTCATCTAAAACATGTCCTTCATGAGCTATTTGAGCTGACTACCTTCTCAGTTGATGAAGTGGACCTCGAAAAATTAACGCTTGCTCTCCTAACGTGGAAATGCGAAGAAAACGTTTTACTCGGCGCAGGATGGACGACCGCAATCTAAGCCACGAATGAGCGAAATGCGAAGAAGTGCTGTGTTTCTTCCCCGCAACAAGCAGTTAGGCTGCGGAAGTATTAACTGCAAGACAAGCGTGCTGTGTGAAAACAGAGGGGGGAACTGTGAGACCATGCGAAGTAACGTTTCTCCCATGAAACTTTCCGGCGCAGTGGCAGCCTCGAAAGAATGGTGAGCATGCGCGTAAACGAGTAGTTTCGTGAAAATTGAACTGTCTATTTTAGTCCTATTGCTCATGACCACGACAGCAACCATAGCAGCAGCAAAGTAATGTTTTTATTTAGCAAAGATATAGGCAAAACTGCTGGCGCCCCCCGCCCCCTCATGCCCATTCTATAAAAGCTACTCTCATCAAGGGCCGCTTTTTCCGGGAGGCGCTCGCTGGTACCGGCGGCACGGCCTCAAAAGCCATTCATCAACCTACAACAAGTGTGCCCGTCTTCCCCACCAGCACGACGACGGCATCGCTTCTTTCCAAAACTCAGCCGGCCTCTGCCGTCGTCATCAAGTGCTCGACAGCGACTCAGACACCACGTGCTTTTTCGCAACCACCGGCTACTGCCACCGTCCCCAGGAGTGCGACGACGACACTGCACGCTTCCAATGCCACCTGCCCCGGTCAGAGCATCGTCAGCCACAAAGATAGACATGCTACATGCTGCGATTCGTGCTGTGCTCCCATTGCTCTCAGTCTACTCTCCGGGGCGGCAATTTTGTGCTCCGGCCTTGGGATTTGTCCACTGACGTGGTGCGACCATCCGGGACAATTTGACCTGCTGTGCGAGCTTGGAAGACCCCGCTCGTATTCTGGCCCACGTTAAATCGTGCGCGTCACTGTATCCCCGGCTTTTTCGGCGGTCTTCTCGGTCGATTGCTTGTTGTGCGCAAGCGTTCTTGCACACGTATACGTGGGGCGATCGAACATCACTTTTTTTTCTTCCTTCTTCTCTTGCTTTTTCTTACGTATCTCCATTTATTCCTACTACCCCAACCCTGTGCCGAATTAACAAGTTGGCATTGCAAAGATAGGCAGTTACGAACGGCACTGTTCTTTTACTTTTCATAACGACTTAGAGAGAGAGGGAGAGAGTGGAAGTGAGGCAGCCCAGTGGGCTCATTGCGGCTGTGGTAACCGCGTGCTCCCCATTTACCCACGGGCTGGTATGGCACATGAGTAGTCTTAGAGCCTTGCCTCAGGTTTTTTCTTTCGCGAAGTAAACCTGTCGTGGCTGCGATGGCCCCTTAAGGTGCCGAAACACATGTAGAACTGCGTGGCTGTTCAGTCACACACGCTTGATAGTCAAATATATCAGCGACTTTCTCGCATGTTTGGAGTATTTTTTTCTTAACTGCAGTAGCTTCTGATCTCAAGAGAAATTGGGAAACGTGGCCTGATCGTGACCAAAAATTCGGTGGTAGCAAGATTCAACGTAGTGATTCGGCATAGCGAGCCCGTTTCGACCCCGCACAAACACGACTAGTGTATGTCAGACGCCGAAAATTTCTCATCAGAAGGAGAAGGGTGAATTGGCAGAAAACTTATACGAACTGGCAGTTCTGATGCTTAGCTAGGTGGCAGATCACACTAGAAACAAGACACAATCACGAAGTGAGCAAGTTGAGCTGACTGAGCGATGCAGGCGGCCCGTTGGCTTACTTTTTCAATGACGTCACTTCCTCGTGTGTCTACCTCTCCCACGCAATGCCCTTGCGCTCCGTGCAAGTTGCGGCGTGTGTTCTCTCGTTCAAAGTTAGTTCGCATAAAAAGTCGTTGGTTCTTCGAAAATCAACAAGAAAAAAACACGTCGCTGTAGATGTGTTGTGAGATGGCGCAGATACTGAATTCGCAATAAGTTCATGAATAGAAAACCACTTCAGTGTCACTTTAAGTTGAACATTGGCGCCATCAACCAAAGCTTGCAAATTCTTGCGGTGTTTTACCACCGCTTCCCACGTTTTCATCACCTCGGGGTGCACTTGTCTGTGCTACTGGCCTGCGGCAGATTTACGAGCTTCCAGTTCCACTGGTAGTTGAGCCACCACTCGTGACTTCCTACTTCAATTTCCTTAGCCAGTGCGCCCTCATTATTTATGGCTAGAGAGAGAAAGAGTGAGTGGCGGGAGTGAGCCTCTAAGCATCGCTACGCCCTATCCACATATCCAGTGCTCGCACAAAGTAGATGAAAGTGCCCCGGTAGACTGCGATTAAGCTGCCGTGACGACAGATGGAGTGACATGGCTCGACCTTAGGATGCTGCACCCCTAAATGTAGCCTTCTTCATCTACGAATATAACCGATCACGAAGCTCCTCAGAAATTAGACGGAAATGAATGTGCGCCTGACCTCACTGGTAGATTTCATGAACGGCCCCGCCGCGGTGGTCTAGTGGCTAAGGTACTCGGCTGCTGACCCGCAGGTCGCGGGTTCCAATCCCGGCAGCGGCGGCTGCATTTTCGATGGAGGCGGAAATGTCGAGGCCCGTGTGCTCAGATTTGGGTGCACGTTAAAGAACCCCAGGTGGTCAAAATTTCCGGAGCCCTCCACTACGGCGTCTCTCATAATCATATGGTGGTTTTGGGACGTTAAAGCCCACAAATCAATCAATCAATTTCATGAATGGGGGCAACGTTTTTAAAATCAGTACAGGAACTAGCTCGATTTATTTCAAGCTGATGGTTGTGTCGTCAGCAGTCTCCTGCGCCAGCCTAGCTCACGCTGATCAGGCAGCCATCTGCGATCTCATGGCGCCGTGTAGCTCTCGCCGATTGGTACCCCGTCCTCACACTTCAATCCTGTCCCCCAGTTTTCTCATATCCCCTCTCTTCTTTTTATCGCTCCTGTGCCAAGAATGCTCTTTCTTCATTACCTTTCTACTATTCTTTTTATCCGCTTTCCTCTTACCCTACAAGAATTAGAGTTGTCACATCATTGCGCAAAAAACAGCTCATGTTCTCTTTCCCTCCAGAAGCGGCCACTCACTCACTTGGTACCGTTTCGGAGCTCCGCTTGCGTGCAGGCACCTGTGACTGACGGGTGAACGCGGAGGCGTCTCACATGTCGACACGAATTTAGATGTCTGAATAGCCGCTTGCGATACGTTTCGCGTTTCTCTGTGCTCGCTTTCTTTGTATGGAATGCGCAAATCACGAAATCATGAGGAATGATGACACATAGAACTGCAGCACTAGTCTTTGCTCCGGCTGTTGCGTTCCCTTCGGAGACCAAGCATCTATTGGGAGCTGCGAAACTCACGCGATTTTATAACGCTGGGGCAGTGCATTAATATTTCATGTATGTGTGTGTTGTTTGCAGGCGTCTGACGATCACGCTTCTTTCTTTGGTTAGATTTGGATGGGGTGGAGAGTACACTGGTCACTTCAGTTTGTAGTGTTAGAGTAGCAACGACACATGGCTACATATGCCTGTTCTGCAGCGAACCAAATACTTTGGCAGAATCGCTGCTGGAATTCTAGTGCCATGCAAACCCTCACATGCAACCGGAGTGGGACCAAGCACCGAAAACAAACGAAGTCCACCTAATCAAAACGTGAGAGGCCGTGCTCGTCCTCGAGGACATGGAAGACCAGCGACAACTGCACACCAAGACCAAGAGTGCAGTCGAAGGCAGAGGGGTCCTGGACTAGGGAACCTTCCTAGTTTAGGGTGATACCAGGCATAATTTGGAGCACCGATTCGGAATAAATGTTTATTTCGCTCTTTATACACTGGGCTTGAGAGTGGTGATGCAGTGAGGAGCTTCAACAGCGATGATGGGGTAGCAGGCCTAAGGTGCTTCTCTCCCAAAAACCATCAACAGCGCAGTGGTTAAAGGTTTGTAACCTTACGCAAATAAACAAATCCTAATTAGTTGTTTTGAAACAAAACTTTAACCTTGAGCAAAAAAGCAAAATATTGTAATACAACAAGATGTTTTTTAGAAGTAAAATAGGTTAATCGCACCTAAACAATTTTTGAAATAAACACATTGGCACGTAGGGTCACGCTGCTCCGCTCTATACACCTCAATAACCTGAATCGCAAGTTGATTGAAGCTTCTTATGATACATACAATTAGCAAGTATCGTATAGCATGTAGTGTTTCCGGAAGTATTTTGTATCTGTGTCTATATGAATTCATTTTCAAAGCTAACTGTTGCTTTTTTCTTTAGTGGAACTTGTAGTACTGGGTGTACTTGACTTTTGTCGATATACCCGGTTGGTTATTGTGATGACAGCTTTTAGTAAGTGGTGGAAAAGAAAGCACTTTCCTAACAGCTTCAGTAATGAAAAGGAGATCTGCATAAGTAAACAGAAAGTCAATTTTGTGTAAATGAGTCACGTTAAATGAGCGCAAAAAAATATAGTGGCAGCATCCCTAATAGCTGTGGCATATGAGTCACGTTAAATGAGCGCTGAAAAAATATAGAGGCAGCATTTCTAATAGCTGTGGCATATCAACATAAAGTATCGTCCACTTGCCCTTCATAGTAAGACAGCCGAAAATCAAACGCCTCCACAAAAAACCGTTGAGTCAGCTAAACCAGTAGAGTCAAAACCAAACAAAGAATAGAGTTGGTAGCTTTTCCTGTATGTGTGCAACTTCCAACTCCCGTCTGTGATTCACTACCCTCTGTTATACTATAAATACCCTTCATACTTCTATGCCTACTCACCCTCACAGAACTGCTCCGCAGCCTCAATCGTCTTCCAGCACAATGGTAGGGGGTACTACACGTGACTACTAGATGTTCTAAAGCCTCGCCTTTTTTCATTAGGCGCCATACAGTCAAGTTATCCGATCTTTTTACAGTGCCAGAACACATAACCTAGCGGATGAAAAAAGCAGCATGCGTCTCGCACCCTGCATGACAGGGCGGATTGTGGGCGGGATACATGGGGGACGAGTGCACGCGTCTATTTTCTGCGTGCCCCTAACGGCTAATGTCAGGGACTTTGAGATGGGGCAATGCGAGCAACGCAGCTCCCTCTGGTGGATGATGCCTATCCTATTTTGACGGCTTTTTACATTTGCGTAGGAGGGTTAAGTAAGATATTACAGGTTGTGACGCGGACGGAGAGATGAGACTCGATGCGCATGTTGAACTATTTAATGATCTGGACGTGTGGTAACGTAGAGAAAATGCCACCAAAACAGAAGAGAGAAAAAACAAGTCACCATAGTGGAACTGACTGCGCATGCGTGCAGTATTTCGTGTATCTGCGAACACGTGCACGCATATGCAAATTGCTGTAATCTGGTTGCTCAATCTCTCCAATAAATTCTTAAAGTTCAACGCTCGATTTTTCTGCTCCCGCTTGTTTCTTTTCACATTCTTCCTTTTTAAAAATTTTCACTAATACGTACCCTTTTGTAAGATTGATTGATATCTGGGGTTTAACGTCCCCAAACCGCCGTATGATAATGAGAAATGCCGTAGCGGAGGGCTCCAGAAATTTCGACCACAAGGTGTCTTTAACTTGCGCCCAAATCTGAGAACACGAGCCTACAGCAATTATCGCATCCATCGAAAATGTAGCCGCCACAGGCATTGCGTATGGGAGAACACCATGGAGGCAACTACAGCGTTCACCACACGTTGTGTTTTTTGTCGCAAAAACATATCATGTGTTCCCAGCTTTCGTACTAGCTTGCACGGTGCTTCTAAAAAATAGAAGAAAAAAGTCAAAGCTTTGCCGCAAAGGCAAAGCAATGAATGCGATAGCAACAAATTAAAATGTCACGCGATGAATAATGAGCAGATTGAAACGTGCCCAGACTTGCTCAAACAGAGATGACGCACCAAACGTACTCTTACGTACAGATGAACGTCAATAATTGTTTCAGTCGTTACTTCGCTGTGTCTTAAAAGCGCGTCCTTTACGCAAACTGAGACTGCACAGTGAGTGCAATGATCATTGTGTGCTCTCAGGTTCTTCCTCTGCAAGTTGCATCAATCTTTCGGTAACTACAAGAAAGTCGTTCAGGTGAAAGCCTAAGGCGCCCGAGTCTCCCCACCAAGAGGTAACTGGGCGCACGAGTGAGCATCTCCCCTTCCTCCATAGGGCAAACTACGCGTGACACATGGACGCCTGAGCGCGCGTTGCCGCTTCGTGATGATTTGGCGACGCACGTTTATTGCGTCTTCTCACTGGTAATGTTCAAAACACGATGGTTGCCCCGATGGCTATCGCCGGCGGTGAATGCTAGATATAAATAGCTTCCCTTTCAACGGTGAAGGAGGTGCTGCCTTGTGCCAAGAGGTCAGACGTTCGATTTTGCGCGACGGAGTATTTTTCTGGATTATTTTCCTTTCTTGCGTTTTCATATATGTATATAGCAACGTCTAAATAAACGGTGAATGACACCAATGTCAATGCCGACGCCGGTGGCCGAATTCACCCGAGAGTGTCCATTTAATTGCTCTCGCTATAAGAAAAAGTTGCACCTGCCTCGTCACGCTTGCTTCCTTTAGCCTCCGTGTCACAGCACTTCTTCTCGTAGCGCTCCAATGCGGTGGCTGGCGTATGTGCACAACGTTCACCTGTACGCGGTGTCCGAAATGGCGGCGGAGATTGTCCACACCTAATTTATTTTTCCGATACCTTTACTATGCCGAAGATTTAGTAACTACTGTAGCATTGCTGAAATACTTTTCTTGGCTTTATAATTTCTGACAGTTAATTGAGTAGCTTGATGACACGTAGTACTTGAGACGGAAAAGATCGATCTTACAATGTGCCAATGAGGCAAGCAACACCTGCTCATTACCCGGGGAATCGCAAGACCGAGCTTTTCAGTGCATAGCTAAGAGTTGACGGCAACGCAATTTGGCGTTTTCAAATTGCTTGTTCACATTGAAATAGAACGTCGTGCTCTGCCTAAATTTCGATTCGAGAGAAGTTTTTCAGGTTCCTATAGTATGACGCAGTTTTCTTGCTTCCACATTCTGGTTGTTTTCATGACGCTCACACTTCTTGTTTCTACAGAGAAGAAAGGATCTCTTCTTGTTTTCGGATATCCAGATCCCGGGGCATGTACAAGCTGCTTAAGGCGCCCTACACAAAGACCAGTACAACGTCCAATTGTACGAAACCGTGCAGCCCTATATGCGGCTTTCCGAAGAAATGCTCAAATCAGGCGCCCCGTGAGGCGACCACAAGCGGGAGCCCCCGGGCAACACAGGCAACCACACCATTCGCCGAGAAGACATGGCTCATAATTGAACTTTATATCATGCATCAATAATGAGGTATGTGAAATATTCATATTCTCACCCATTGATAAAATAGTTCCTGCACTATTTGAAGGCCCTCTAACTTTTTTTGCGTCTGGTAGTGCGAACAAGAAAATTATCAATACGTGAACTGGTACACGCTCACTTGGTCATCTTGAAATCCTGCTTCGCTCGAACGACCAGTGTTGCCAGTACCTGGCCTGACGTAGGGTATGTTCGAAAATTTCCGGCCAACATTAGAGTATTCCGGAACAGAGTTGCTAGATCCTATAAGAGAAAAATAGCCACAAAATAACCAATTAGCCGGAACAGTAGCTAAATGTGACTTCAGTTTAGCTGAAATATCACTGCGTTCTGACACTTCAAATAAAAAAATTACATCACAGCAATGTTTATCACATCGGAATAGAGTAACAAAATAAAACTTATCAGGTGACTTTCTTGAGGAGGCATTCAGACTATAGAAAATAAGTAGGTAATACTAGACCGACACTAAGCGTACATAATTGAGTCCACTTTTCCCAGCATGCCCCACGGCACTGTTAATTTAGAGTGAGCAAGGTTATTCGCGTTTCGCAGCAATTGTAGAACAGAATTTTTTATTCAAGATTGAGTAGAGCTTGTCACACCATTCAGACAAAAACCGAATTTCATCCTGATGATCGCGAGAAGTTCACGCGACATTAGTTTCCTTATGTCGTTTTATTTCTAAGAGGCACAAGAGAAAACAATCGCTCTTTTTCTGCGTCAGATTAAGAGAAAACAATAAGCTTAATTGCGCTGTCTGCGATGTCTTGCATAGGATCAGCACCTCATGCGTGCCGGTAGGTAAATATTTCGCTCCGGAATTCCACTGCAGGCATGTCGGCACTCACATCCTCAACTTGACGAAGCTGCGTACTTGCTCCTCAATACTGGCATGGGGCAACCAAATACTTCTTTTGGCAAGGTTTTCTCTTCATCCATTGTATTCACCTCATAACATATGACGCCATAAGCAGTCTGCAGCGAGACTCATTAAAAAAACAATACCAGCTCTGCTCATCGCATGCCAATGATGTGTCTGTGTTACCATATCACCCATTCACGTATGAAACGCATTGACTTCATCGTGCGCGCACGGAGTGATAAGGAATGGGCCGCTAATTTCTAAACGAGTAAAATAGAACTGTTGACATATCAAACATCATGATTAACAAGAGAAGCAGTGTCGCCAGCGAAAATAATAAACTAGAATGAGAAATGACTGTGATAACAACAGGACGCACGCGCTTTGCGCATGGATTCCATGAACCCCGCACATCCACTTTTAAACAACGTTCGCTTAGAGTGGCGCCACCTATACAGCTCAGTGCATTAGCGCGTATGACAAATAGCGGCTAGAAAGTCTTAACGAGTCCCCCGCCGGCTACGTACGTTACAGTGCTGCCTAACCTATACGAGTTCTATAACAATGTGAAAACCATGGCAGCAGGGACGAGTTCCGGACGCCTCTGATTGCTTTTGGTATACTGAGTATACAAATCCGAGAGTTACCCAGAGAGTTACCCAGAGATAGTTTTACACTGAGAGTTACCCAGAGATAGTTTTATCGTATGTTAGCTGTTCATGTCAGCACCAGAAGAATAGCCAAAAACTGCTAGGCAGCCAACATCGTTTTTTTTCGGAGCCAATTGGGCGCAAAGTAGCCAAATCTGCCAACGCTGTATTCGAAATTACGATCTTAATGCCAGACGTACGGTATTTTAAACATTCGCTCGTCTTCAATCAGCGAAAAGTGTAGATCATTGGCACGACACATCGAAGGATAAGATTCCTAAAGGTACCCGAGAGGTACATATCTTTAATCAAGTCGAAACGGTAGTGACTATCGTGTCTTCTGCATCGGGGAGAGAAAAAAAGACACGTCACGCATCTTTACGCAAGCACTTTTGTCTTTTTCCGAATTTGTGTTTTTTCCACGCCGTCCTGACCCATGCGATAGAATCGTCGAGAGGCTTTGAAATTTCGCGACTATGGTATGTTTAAGTTGTCAGTACAAAAGCCTGCGATGCCCCATAAAAAAATTTGGAGACTCTTAAGCTTCGCCTTTGTCAGTTGAACGCTATAGCAGTATTCTGTTCCTAGTTTGTACTTTCAACACTTGTTCATGAAATCTTTTTCAATGTCCTATGCACCCACTAAGTGGCCTCAAGGGTGCTGTAGCGTGTGAGGCTTTTGTAGTGGGTGACTGGATTTAAACTATGAAGTCATGATATCGCATGTTCTCATGGCAATGCACGCTTGTACCACGCATTGTTACGGCAGTGTTTAGTGTTGTTGTATTGTGAAGAATGCATGCAGGACACATGTGTTTGTAAAGCATCGAAGTTATTTTCACTGCATTTCCAAGCAGAAAAAGTTATTATCATTGTACTTGCAAGCAGATGCATATCTTTGTTATACGACATTCACTTGCGACGAAAATGACACGGATTGATCCATACTTAGATGTAGAATGTTTCATTTTTGATTTGAATCTTTTTTCATTCTTCAGACACGCAAAGATTATGATTCTTTGCTCAGAACCAACGAGGCCGACACCGACGCCGGAATTTTCGTTGAACGAGTGCGCTATTCCATTAAAACCTAAAGCAAAGTTGGTGTGGGCGTGAATGATTTAACTAATAATCGTCATATACCACCATCAGCGCATGATATCATCGTAACATCATGTATCGTAATAACTTCTAATCACTGCGTGAATACATTACCACGCATCTGTATCACTGATGTAACGCCAAATGTACATTGTCACATGATCAAACGTATGTGAAAACGGATGCCTGTGAGGTGCAGGAACATTGCAACGCCTCTGATTATTGTGATAGAGTCAAGCTACGCTAAGTGTGGAAATCGCGCGACAAAATTGTCAAAAACAAATATTTCACTTTCGCCTAGCACTCTTAAGAAGGACCGTGCGAGACATTTTAAGACAGAGAATTCATGCATGAAAAAGCGTCTACTTTATACTGCGGAAATTACATGTGTTCTACATTGCTCAAGATTTTGGTATTAGTAATTTGCTGCGTCTTCGTCGTCTTTTTCTTCCTAATGTGAACATTAAGAATAAAATTACTACTACTACTACGACCACCACCACTAATAATAATACTGCTAATACCAACACTATTACTACTACTACACTTTCACGTATTCATGTCTAGCTTAATGAAGGTTCTTTTTCGAGAAAAGAAAAAACACTATTCTAACCTCAATGTTCTGTACTCTACCACTAATTTACCTGTTTTAAATGCGAAGCCATTTTTTCGCACTGGAAGCTCTTTTGGCAATAATCTATCTATCTATCTATCTATCTATCTATCTATCTATCTATCTATCTATCTATCTATCTATCTATCTATCTATCTACTATCTATCTATCTATCTATCTATCTATCTGTCTATCTATCTATCTATCTATCTATCTATCTATCTATCTATCTATCTATCTATCTACCTATCTATCTATCTATCTATCCACTCACGTCTGGGTGCTTTCGGGATCACCCCCTTAACTTGACATTAACCAAAAGTAGAATGGAAGAGTGGTGTGGTGGGGATAAAATAGTTTGATGAACCTGGCCCGCTAAAAAGACTTGAGTATTATGACAATCCCGTCGCCTACGTAGCCAAGCACATACCTCAAGACAGTGGCATATCCCCGCTGGCCACTATGTGCCAGTGGTAGGCCCAGTGGCCAAGTGGGTAGGCCCAGTGGCCACTATGTGCCACTGGTAGGCCTAGTGGCCCAGTGGGTAGGCCCAGTGGTCACTATGTGCCACAGGCGGTTGACACTTAGCATCTACCAATGAAGAAAAAGAACAAACGTGTAATTTTAACGCGTGAACGGTAAAAAATGCAGATCCTGCGTACAGTGGGAATCGATGATATGCGAAGCATGAAAAAGAAAGGTTACTATCTCACTTGGAAATCCCCACAATGTCACAAGGTAGAGGTAAATGATGCCGTACATGACTTATCATATTTGGTATCATCATCACGTTTGGATGTACAGTTTGCCTTCGTCATCTATTCACGTCACGTGATACCAAATTTAGTGTATGTGGAGCTAGCGAAACGGCCGCGAGCACGCTATTGCAGGGTACTTTCTCACATGACACGCATCTCAGGTGTATCATGTTTCCGCCAGTCATATATTTCGTCATCCGTTGACATCGCGTAACACCTAATTAGGAATATGTGGAGCTATCAAAATGGGCACGAGTGCATGATGAAGGGCCCATTATACTACAATGAAGTGTTGACGCGCGCGCACGTTGGGCACAGTGACGCAACGCGAGAACTCTATAGTCTGACACCGGCCGCGACCGGCGTAACCAGCGTCTGTCGGCGCGGCCTGACGACAACCGGCGCGAAATTTGCGCCGATGCGTTACCCAGACGTCACTGTGTCTGCCCCTTTTCGTGACGGAGGGACGCCGGACATGATGAAACGCGCATGCATCAAAGCAGTGCTGTGCAGCGCACACCTGCGATTACACTGCAAAACCGGCGCCTTGCGTCGCAACGGCAGCATGACGCGACGAATAGAACACCGGCGAGCACGCGCACCGCCTCACGTCGTAATGTATTGGCGCCTTGATCGTGGCGTGTAGTCATGTTGTCACATGGCATGCATCTCATGATTATCATGTTTCAACAGTCACGTATCCTTGTCATCTATTGATGTCACGTTTTACGAAATTTGGCATATGTGGAGCTGGCGAAATGGCCACAAGCGCATCATCAGTGTGGCATGTAGTCATGTTGTTACATGACACGCATGCCGTGATTATCATCTTTTGATGTGTAATTTACCTATGCCACCCGTTCGCGCAGCGTAATATTGAGTTTGGTACATGTGAAGCTAGCGAACGGCCACGAGCACATCATGAGTGCGGCATGTTGTCAGGTTGCATCATACGCATGTCGTAATTATCGTGTTTGGATGTGTCATTTGCCTATGTCGTCCATTCACGTCGCGTAATACCAAGTTTGTCCATGTGAAGCTAGCGAATCAGCCGCGAGCGCATCGTGAGCGTAACATGTGGTCATGTTGTTACATGACACGCACCTCATGATTATTATGTTTTCACTAGTCACATGCCTTCTTCATTCATTGGCGTCACGTAATACGGAATTGGGCACTTGTGAAGATAACAAAACGGCAACGAGCGCATCATGGGGGTGGCATGTAGTCATGTTGTTACATGACGAGCATCTCATGATTATCATTTTCGCACCAGTCACAAATCTTTTTCATCCATTCACGTACCGTAATACCGAGTGTGATATAAGTGAAACTAGCAAAACGGCCGCCAGCGCATCATGAGCATGGCATGCAGTCATGTTGTTTTATGACACGTATCACATGTTTATCATGTTTGTACCAGTAATATATTTTCGTCTTTCACACACGTCCCGTAATACCAACGTGGGTATAGGCGAAGCTAGCGAAACGGCCAAAAGCGCATCATGAGCGCGGCATGAAGTAATGTTGTTGCATGACACGCATCTAATGATTATCATGTTTTCACTAGTCACATACCTTCGTCGTTCTTACACGTACCGTAATACCAAATTTAGCATATGTGACGCAAGCGAAACGGTCGCGAGCACATTATGAGCGTGGCATGTAGTCATGTTTTTCTCGTCACATAGAGAGACAGAGCTCTCTGTTGAAATGCAGAAAATTTAGCCGGCATATAAAATTCGCTTACTTGCTACTCTGCGAGGTGAAGTGGATTGAGGATTGAAAGGACAAATAGGAAGAGGGAGGGTGACAAAAAAGACAAAATGTAAATATAGATGATATAGTAAAAAAGTATAGGAAAAGGCCACCTCTTTGACCAATGAAGGAGGACGCGCGTTAACAGATTTTCGTAGTGTCAAGCTACAGCTACAGCTTGTCTAGGTGACTGACGCTGTCCAAGTATGCAAACAAAAGTTTTATAACACGCCTCTGTTAAGTGGGGCCGGCTAAAGGTCCAAATACACAGTCAAGGGAGAAAATTCTCTCAGGTATAGAATGCATGCAATGTTCATAAAGCGCTAGCTCATCAGCATACGCTCTAAACTCATACAATATATGATCCATAGTTCCGATTGAGCCACAGTTGTTTCAGTATGGACTCGCTGACTGACCGAAGCGGTACCGTAGGCTGTTAAGATATCCACTGTTTAGACGTAGACGATGGTACAGTGTTTCCAGATGGCAAGGAAGTTTGAATGAGAGTCTTGTTCCTAGATAGGAGTCGGTTCAGTAAAGGAAGGCATAATGATGTCTCGGAAGGTTGCAGCGTTTGTTATTTCCTTCAATCGCAAGTCTTTTGGCCATCTGAGCTGCATCTAATTTAGTGAAATAAGTTCGTCTCTAATTGTGGTGTCGAAGACCTTGCGTGCTGCTTCATCTGCTTTTTTGTTGGTGTTGATGCCACAATGAGCCGGTATTCACTGAATTGTGCTACAGTTCCCTGCGGTAACAGCCAGGGAATGTAGGTGTGCTATGTCAAATAAAACGAGGTGAGAATTCGTTTTCTTTAGGAGGTTTTACAATATCTGTTGTGCTCCCATGGATCCGTGAAAATTACCGATGGGTCCGGCTTTGACGCAAGATGTAAAGGACAGCTTTTTTGATGCCATGAAAATCTGCTGCTCTCGAAAATGTCTTTCATTGCAATCTACAGGATAACATTTGCCTTGTAGAAGGGATATAAAGTTTTTAGCGAAAGCATCCCAAGTGGTTGGGGCGTCGGTGTAAATATGCGAGGGCTGAGCATGATTGATTTGTGGGGTTTAACGTCCCAAAACCACCATATGATTATGAGAGACGCCGTAGTGGAGGGCTCCGGAAGTTTTGATTACCTGGGGTTCTTTAACGTGCACCCAAATCTGAGCACACGGGCCTACAACATTTCCGCCTCCATCGGAAATGCAGCCGCCGCAGCTGGGATTCGAACCCACGACCTGCGGGTCAGCAGCCGAGTACCTTAGCCACTAGACCACCACGGCGGGGCAAGAAGGCTGAGCACAGTTCTCGGCTAAGAAGAGGAGAGCAGTCTGCAAAAGCGCAGCCTGTGACATTCGTCTCTTTGTCCGATTGGTGCAAGAAACAAATTCTTTTATATTTAGAGGCGAAAGTGTCCAGGGACGAAATGTTGCAGGGATTATTTTTGTGGCTGATTAACAGGGGAAATTTGAAGCATTCGCACAGCTTGGCCGAACGAATTGTTGTGCGTTAGGTGAACCCGTTACAGGGTATGTTTTTTACCTTGTAATACATATGGAATACGAGTACGCATGGTTTCTTGGATAGAGATGACATCTAGTGAGAGACATCCTGCTTCCGCTACACTTCCCAATGCTGATGACCTTTCGGGAGCTCTAGACATATTCGTAGGCAGCTGTTGCGTGCGGCTTCCAAACTAGTCTTGTTTACTGGCGATAATCGGTGAAGCGCCGGTGGACAATAGCGCAATGTTCCTTCAATGTATGAAGCGCCAGTGAAGCGCCGGTGGACAATAGCGCAATGTTCCTTCAAGCAGTACCATTGAGCGGCATTTACATCCCCATCGTGTTCCAGCCAAGGATTTGAAGAGTTGAGTTGCTGCTGCTATTCTAAATCAAAGTTTCTTCACCTGAGGAGACCAGGAAGGATTTTGGTCGATGATGAATGCCAGAAATTTTTGAGACCGTGCATAGGTCAGCGGTTGCCCACCGAGGAGTTGTGCATACTTACTCATTTTATTTTTCGTGAAAGCATCGGATGTGCTCTTCTCTGGTGAAAGGTGCATGCCTCGGGGCGCTAGGTAAGAGGAGGTGTTCTGTAAAGCTTCTTGAAATCGCTGTTTGGTGGTGTAACGCAACCTTGAAGTGCTGCAGATACAGATTTCATCGGCGTAAATTGTGTTGTGTACTCCTCTAGGAATCACCTTCGTTATGTGTACCAGGGTAACGTTGAAAAGAAGCAAGCTGAGTATGGCACACTGGGGTGCAACCTGAGGTACACCCTTTTCTACTGTATAGAACTGTGGGGGACCAATTGGAGCGCTCATATTTATTTTCTAATCTTTTAGATAGTTCTCGATCCATTTTTATAGATTCGCTCCTAGGCCAAGATATTCCATCGTTGCGATAAAGGCATAGTGAAAGACTGAGTCGAAAGCTGCCTTGATGCCAAGGAGTACAGCTGTCGGGTTCGACCTAAGGAGAGGTTCATTTCAAGGGAAGAGACAAGTGCGATAACATTGTCGATAGTCGACCTGCCTTGGCGGAATCCGTTTATTTCTTTCGAAAAGTCGTTGCGGCTTTCTAGGAACCATGTCAATCGTTTGTGAGTCATTCGCTCCATGAGTTTGCCAACGCAACTCAGTAGGATGACAGGCCGGAAAGAGGTGTAGCTTGTTGGCTGCTTACCGGGTTTCCAAATTGGCACTAATTTCGCTAGTTTTCACTCAGCGGGGACCACTCCAGACATCCACGAAGAATAATAATATTCTTTGAGTCGTAGGCGGGACGCGTGGGGTAGCTTTGCAATGGCTTCATAGGTTTTTTCGTCATGGCCAGGTGATGTGCGCCTGTTTGACTCATCAATAGCTGTGTTCAGTTCCTCAATAGTAAAAGGTATGTATAGCGCTGGCACTGCCGCCCGTGAGTTGCCAGACTGGTTAACTGCAGATGAGGGCCAAAGCTTTGAATTTGTTGATAGTAGTGCGCAATATCTTTCCGAGTGCTCTTTGAGAGATTTTTGTTCGTGCAGGGAGAGTGCGGTGAAAGAATGAAGCTGCTGGAGTGGCATGCACATGCCTCTAAAACCCGCCAGATTTCGGACACAGGTTGGCAAACATCTAATGTTGAGCAAAAGTCACACCATCTTTGCCAGCTACGTTTATCTAGGTAGCCCCGAATATGACGCTGTGTCTGTCGGCAGGCTCTGAGGTCTTCTAAACTTCTCGTGCACAGAACTTTTCGTTCAGCTTGCCTGCGAATAGCACACAGTCTTTCAAACTTCTCAGCATTTGACGGAAATGTGTTGTTTTTAGTTGAAACGTGTGTGCATTGTTTTAGGCAATAAGCCATCGTAGCGAGTAATTCGTGATCCTTTGTAGCGGCAGTGATTCTCTTTCCTGTTGTGTCTTTGTACCCATTCCAAACTGGTAATCTCATCACGGTTCTCCTCGATGTCATGTTTGCACCAGCAGCTGATATCATGATTGGGTAGTTATAAATCTCCAACGCGTTTCTAAGTCGGTGTACCAGTCAAAGTTGCGAGCGACTTAACTCTTTACAAAGATCACGTCGACCCTGCTGATAGTCGTGGTGCCTTAGGCAGGTTATGCTGCCGTCATTTAGAGGTTTCATTGAGTGTTTGGAGACCCTGTTGATATTCGTGGTGCCTTAGGCAGGTTATGTTGCTGTCGTTTAGAGGTTTCATTGAGTCTTTGGAGAGCAGCTCTGCAAGCTTAGCTCCTCAAGAAGTGTATGAGCTGACCCATATTTCAATGTGGGCATTGAAGTCTCCAGAAATGTTATGTTGGGAAGGTGTCCTTGAAATCAAGTTTTCAAGCCTTGAAGCGTCGAAAGGCCTGCCTGGCTCCAGGTATACTCGAATGAGAGTCTATTCCTGTTTACCTATTATTGATATGGCACACACATATTTGTTGTCGCAGTGGGGCAGGATGTCTATCACGAAAGCTGGAATGTTTTTACGAAAGCCGATGAGTAATCTGCTGATACTGCCAGGTCACTTTGAGTGATGAAAAAAATAACTGTTCATTCTAAATTTTGTGTCGATGCGCGATTCAGAAATGACGATGAACGGGAATCGGTATTCGCGCCCCAGTCGCCAGAAGTCTGAGAGCTTCGAGCGAAGGCCGTTAGCGTTCCACTGGAATATGGTGCATGTGCAGAAGATTCTGTAAATGGTCAGTTCAGGTAAAGATTTCGTTAGGGGAGCCATGATTACTACTGCGATAGAGAACGTCCCTGCGGAGCGTAAGACGTCGGCACCAATGGTTCCATTTAAGAATTTCTTCTACCTGTGGGATATTTCGAATATTTATTCATGAAGGATTTGTGCGGATAAAGGCTTTGAGAGTTGCGAAAAACATCGAAATCAGTATGTTTGCAAAATCTTCGTCTGTGTTTCCGTAGTGTTGCCTTTCGCCGATCCCCCTGTCGTGTTGCAGTGGCTGAAAATGGGGACGCCTGTACGCGACTGATGAGTCTTGTGAGACGCTATGTGGTGGTTTTCAAAGATGCGATGTGCCATTCGGTTTCCCACGTTTCTTTTTCGACACATCAACGTACGTGTTACCAGGTGCGTTTCAGCTTTGTGAAGATCTTTCCTGGGAGAGGTCTTTCATATTCGTGAATACAACTTCTGGATTGGGCGGTGGTTCATTGCACCTTGGTGGTTTTCCTTGTGCTTACTCAAACGAGCATGCAAGTGTAGCAGCCTTCTTTTTAATAGACCCTCCATACGAAGCAGAGTGGGGACCACCGCAGTTAGCACATTTAGGTATTGCTCTTGAGGTGCACTCTTTTTGCGAGTGAGGACCAGCACAGACTTTGCAGCGCACCGGGCCATTGCTATTTTGATATATGACCATGCCTCTGGCATTTATAAAACTGTGTAGCTGCCTCGACGTACTCGGCCACCGGGTAGCTACAGAACCCAAGCGTAACTCGTTAAGTAATGGTGAATCCTTCGTGAATTGCATAATAACGGATCGACAACGTACTTCTTTCAACCTGCCGCCATCTTCGGGTGTGTAGGTGCTGCGTCTCGTTGCCTACACGACGCCCTGATCACGTAGACAGTCTTGTAAGTCTTCATTTGAGTAACTCAGAGGGACATCTTGTATTTTATAGTTCGCTGTGTAAGAGTACCGAACGCGGGCTTCCACGAGTACCCCTGCTAATTCAGTCACCGTTAGCAGACGGTTGGCGGCCGGCTGGGTCGACACTGTGACCATCAGGCTTCTGTCCTTGTTGAGGCGGTGGTCAAGAACTTTCTCTTGAGCTGAAGTTACAACGGCTGATGCGCCAATGTTGGGGTTGACGTTCCATAAGCTTCCTGCATCTGTGGTAGGCCTGAAGACAACAGGAACGAAAGCACCCCTTTTTTTTCTTGTAAAATAAAACTGTGTAAGGTGCCTGGTTTATATCCTCTACATTTTTATCTGAAGAATAAGAGCCGCCTTCTTCGTCCCGTAGTTTCTTGTTTGCAGGGCCATGGTCTGTAGTTCCTTTTACAGACGCTCTAGGAGTAGCAGTTGCCGCCGCTGCCATAGATGCGGCGTCGAGTGCATCTGGCGGCGATGTTTCGTGCTGTGGCGGGTAAGACACAGGCCGTCTAGAAGTCCGTCTGTCGTGCTTTTCTGGGTGGACAGGGACCTCCAGGTCGTCACGCTGTGAGTACAAAGCACAAACAAGTAATACAAACTGTTAGACTGGGAAAAATAGCAAAATACTACGAACTGATCTAACAGAGGCAGTGCTTCAGAACATCGTCGTCTTTTTCAATGTCATTATTTTCATGTTACCGTCTGTCGCTTGCGTTCGCGATGCAATCATGTGATACCATACCAGTTTTGCAACATTCTGTGTGAACCAAATCACCAAAAGAGCTGCAGGTCCATGAAATGCAAATCTTCAAGTTCAAGACGTACATATCATGATTTTCATGTCATGACTACCCAAATATGTTCTCCATACAGTCATGTTAAGCTATACCAAGATTGGTATCGATATCATCACAGAAACGGTCAGGAGAGTTAAAGTCGTTGGCGGATAGATAGATAGATAGATAGATAGATGGATAGATAGATAGATAGATAGATAAATAGATAGATAGATAGATAGATAGATAGATAGATAGATAGATAGATGGATAGATAGATAGGTACGCTCAAAGTGGCAGAATTTCGCTAAAGATGCTTCGCATTTAAAAGTTATCAGCAGCGTTGACCCAACGAATGCAAACAACAAATGAAAAGGGCCAAGCAGGAATCAAACTCAAGCATTTTGCCTGGCAATCAATTATTTTATCAGAGAACCATGCCAGGTCTCGGAACTGCTCTTCAAATAGACCCCAATGTTCATAAAACATCAGTTGTGGTGGCAGCACTGTCTATCCAATTTTATGAACATTTCGTGTGTACTCCTCGAAAAAGCCGTTACGTTGGGTTAACGTCAATTGTAGTTACATGTGATGCACTGAAACTGATTTAAGTGACAGTGTCCAGGACTACCAATCTCGCGAGCACAGGCACTTCATATCAGCTTTTTGCTTCTGGTGCTGCTAATACTGGTGATCCCTTTCGCGTCGTTGCGCAAGTGGAAACAACTAGTTATAATATAGACATCTGCAACTCTTCAACATATGTCGGTGCGTGCAACATTTACACATATATTTTGCGTGATTTCAGGACGTGTCACTCATGAAACGTCGATTCTGATAACGGTGATTCGCAAGGTGCGTAATATTTGCCTTTTTAAAACAGTTTTTTGCTTTCTGGGTACTTTTGAGCCTATGATAATCCAGTAATATTTTACTTATTTCTATCATCAACCTATTCGCCTGTACAATGGTGTCCCGAAAAAACTAGGGTCAGCGTAGGCTTGCGTCCGAAAGTTTACCTGAGTTTTAATGAGAACATTCGCTGCAGTTTTCCTAACAAAAGCGCGTACATGCATTTATATTTTTTTACTGAATGTCGCCTATTATTTGTACTCAAGCAATATTATCTGAGTTCAAAAAACAAAAAGCATGACCTTGATTTACCGAAAAATTCATCCTTGATTATTTGATCTTTATCAGTTTCGCAGTTATATATTTTGTTCTTTGCCATCGGTGCTTGCCTATTCATCGTTAACACATCTTTGACGATTCGGTGAATAGTTTTTGTTTGCCATATCACTTACACTGCTAGCTTCTCTTTGCCTATGAGCCTCTGTAGTTGTTTTGCTCAATTCATCTGCCGGAACGCTTTACCCCATCTGTTGTCGTTCTCGGTCCTCGTTATGTGTAAACTATTTCCCCAGCCGCTTTTGAAAGTATTCACTGACTCTACCACCCCCACAAGTCTTCTTGTCGTACAGTGAAATGTAGTTTCTATGTTTTTTTACTTCTGCACTGTGCTATTCCTAAGTACAGGTTGGTATGTAGAGCTACAAAAATTGTATAGAATCGAGAAATCGGTCTGGATTGATAGGTAGTGTATTTTCCCAAAAAATAGAATGGCTACAATGCACGAAAATCTGAATTGATTTGTACAGCGTGTAATGCAAAAATACAACAAGCGAGTCTGTTGTGAGACCAGAAATAGCCTAACTTCGCATTGAACAAGTCACGGAAGTGAAATCGCTCACATTCAGGTGATAACTAGTCACGTGGCTAAAATCACGTTACATTATGTAATAATTTGGCGCATGACTAAAACTAGAAAACACCCCACAATAACCAAGCACCTGCCTAGAAAACACGTAACATCACGTACCATCGAGTCGTTTGATTATTATCGCTCTACATGACATTACAGCTAGTGACTAGGCTAATAATCACCAAAGAATACTTACGTAGCCAAATTATTTCCCTACAATCACGTGATCAATTATCACAATGGGATGGCTGGGTGAAGTAGAGTAACAAGAAAGCTTGTCCAACGAACGGGTGTTCTGTCTTTCTTGCTCACAAAAGTATATATATATATATATATATATATATATATATATATATATATATATATATATATATATATATATATATAGAAATAGATATATATCGTAGGTTCGATTCCTGCTCACAGCTGGTAATTTTTTCATCCACTTTTCTTTCTTCTTATTCACATTCCATTGGTTCTAATAGCTTCCCCTGTACATTCCTTGGCATTACTGTCTGTTATATCTCATTATTATTGTGTTAAAACACGAAAATACGAGCCCTTAGGTATACACTTCTCTCCCTTATTTCATTGAACGAGGGTCTCGTACTGGCAGACTTGGTGTGTTTAGGTTGTATAAGAGGGACAATTAATCAGCTGCCCGCTCATAATAAGTTCACGTGCTACGTGACGCCAAAACATGCGAATAAGAGTGTTTTCACACTCGTTGTTTGGCTTATAGATGGCGCTGACTGTCACCCCTACTTCTAAATTCACATATAAACCCCAAAAAGTGGATGGAGGAACGGCCGCTGTGATAGCTCAGTGGTTAGAGCATCGAACGCGTTATTCGAAGGTCGTAGGTTCGATTCCTGCTCACAGCTGGTAATTTTTTCATCCACTTTTCTTTCTTCCTATTTACATTCCATTGGTTCTAATAGCTTCCCCTGTACATTCCTTGGCATTACTGTCTGTTATATCTCATTATTATTGTGTTAAAACACGGAAATACGAGCCCTTAGGTATACACTTCTCTCCCTTATATATATATATATATATATATATATATATATATATATATATATATATATATATATATATATATATATATATATATTGTTTGTGTGCCTTTAGCAGGGAGGCGAAGACACTGTTACTGGGAAAAACGCCGATGTAAAGCCGACCAGTTGTCAATCGGAGTGAGCGCGGGCAGCAACAATACTAGTCCTTCTCTTCTTTCGCTGGCGCTCGTACATGTGCCATACATCAATGGTGCAAATACCTCCCACCCACCCCCTACCCAGAAAAGGAGCTATCCTAGCGGTCTATGGACCGGCTAGGATGGGTGGGTCGTAGTGCGGTTTCAATGGATCTACATGAACAGTCTCGCGACCTCGACGGCATCGGTCTGTCGATGGTTGAACTGGCTCAACGATATAGTTAACCGGTGAAGAGAAGCGTAGGACTTGGTAGGAGCCTTCGTACTTCGGCAGTAGCTTGGTGGAAAGACCAGGAGCACATGAGGGAACGTGAAGCCATACCAACGTGCCAGGCGAATATGACTGGGGAGGCAGTTTTCATCGTGACGGTCCATCTGGTACGCTTGATCTTCTGTGGTTAAGGAACGTGCGAGTTGCCTGCAATCTTCTGCATAGGTGGCGACTTCGGATGGAGTTGTGGATTCTTAAGCGTCCGGACGGTACAAGAGAATGATATCCATGAATGAGGAAGGTTGGTGCCCATAGAGGAGGAAAAACAGAGAGTCTCCTGTCGTAGACTGAGTGGTGCTATTGTAAGCGTAAGTAACAAAGAGGAGTATGTGGCTCCAGTGGGTATGGTCAGCGGACACGTACATAGACAGCATGTCACCCAGTGTGCGGTTAAACTTTTCGGTCATTCCATTCGTTTGCGGATGGTACGCGCTGGTTGTCCGATGCCCAACGTTGCATTCACGAAAAAGGGCTTGTACGGCTTTGGAAAGAAACGTACGTCCACGGTCGCTGAGTAGCTCACGAGGCACGCCATGGCAGGAACAAGATTGTGAAGGATAAACAAGCCAACTTCACGTGATATGTCCTCTGGCAGCGCGGCAGTTTCCGAAAAGCGTGACAAGTGGTCGATAGCGAGAACCACCCAACGGTTCCCGTTAAAAGCGTAGGGAAAGGGACCATACAAGTCAATTCCGATGTGGTCTAAAGCTCGAAATGGGGAAGGCAAAGGCTGCAGTTGTCCATTGGCTATGTTGGGTGGGCTTTTTTTCGGAGCACGAACAACTTTGGAACACGAACGTATGTACTCTCAGACAACTTGGTACACTCTGCGCCAATAGTACTGCAGCCGGAGGCGTGCATACGTTTTTATCCCACCGGTGTGGCCGCGATGAGGATCCGCGTGAAAGTAGTCGCAAATAATGGCTCCTAGGTGGCGAGGAATCACAAGCAATCACTTGCGATCATCGGAAAGGTAGTTGAGACGGTACAAGAATCCATCGCGGATGGTGAAATGGCAAGCTGCCCGTCGTAGCGAACGATTGGCGGTACCTTGGGGCGGCTGAGACAGTACCTCTATTATAAAGAGTATCCAAATGTCTAGGCACTGCTCAGAGGGCATGTCAGTGAAAAAAACTGCCGCAGCATCGAGACTGGAAACAGACGCACTTCCATGTTCATGGGCAAGTGAAGAGCGGGAAATAGCGTTGGCATCTGAATTTCTGCGGCCCGACCTATGGATGACACGGATATCACAGTCTTGGAGAAGGAAGGCCCGATGAGCCAGACGTCGAGATGAGCCTTGTAGCGACGATGACCAGCAGAGGGCATGATGATCAGTCACCACGTAAAATGCACGGCCATAGACGTAGGGTCGAACTTTTCTGATTGCTCAAGTGATGGCCAGACATTCCTTTTTTGTGACCGAGTAATTCCTTCAGCCCTAGTAAGAGTGCGACTTGCAGAATAAACCACGTACTCGCCGAATCCAGACTTGCGTTGAGCAAGAATAGTGCGAAGGCTCACTCCACTAGCGTCGGCGTGGATTTCGGTAGGGGCATCTGAGTCAAAGTGACTGAGAATCGGTCGAGATGTCAGCAAATGACGCAGTTTCGCAAATGTGTATTCGGAAGCGGAAGACCATGCCGAAATTACTTCACTGTCACAAAGTACCCGTGTTAAAGGGGCCATTACGGATGTCCTTCGAGCTGGGCCTGCCCAACGCCTTGGACGAACTGATTGAGGCGCCCAACATTGCACAATACGAGTGATTGTCCAAGTGCAAGGCGGGCAAGACAGATGCTGGGGCTAGTTGGTGATTGGGAATCAATAGATTTGCACAGCGCAAGACTACGAGCAGTTACTCGTAGTCTTGCGCTGTGGAAATATATCTAGACGGGCTCGCGCATTTTCAAATTTTTAGGCCTAACCTGTCACACGCAATGCGGAGACGTTATTGTGGTTCCTATAATGGTCCACGACCATCTCATTGTCCCACCTCATTGTCCCTCAGAAAGATGCACTCGACACACAATGTTGGGCGCCGGAAGAAAAAAGCAAGTGACTTCCGCAGAATGTATGAGAACAGCGACGAAGCGGTGTACGTGGATGCCGCGCGATACTCAGGGGGAAAGCATGCTCACTTTATCGCCGTTGTGAATCGCACAGGCAAATGCCTCGCGAGCGCCACGGTGCGTACGGAACACACAGAGGCGGCCAAAGAGGCAGTGATTGCTCTTGCACTGGTCGCAGCACCGGAGGGTGCGGTGGTGATCAGCGACTCGCAAGCTGCCGTTTGTGGCTTCGCGCTTGGTCGCATGTCGCGTCTAGCGGCCCGGATGCTACAATCAAGTAATGGCAGCAAGGATGGTGGCGAGTTTCGAGGGGTGATGGCCTCGACGTCGTCGTCCTTGTATCTCAAAACTAAAAATGCGAATGTCTTCCTTCTGTGGAGCCCGCCTCACGCCAGCGTCCCGCTCGCAGGCAACCAGGCAGCCCACACCGCGGCTCTAGATCTCACTCACCGAGCCGTGGCCGATTCGGTGGCCGCCTTTACCTCCGAGAGCGGGAAGATGGCACTATTGACACAACAACAACTGAAATGGTCGTGGGGTGATCTCCTGACCACAATCAACGGCATTACACAACATTACAGACTATACAGCGCAAATACTCCACACCACACAAAAAATTGGACAAAAGACAGGCCGTAACTATGAGGGTATTACTGACAAATACGTATTCCAGCCCAGTGACCCTACGCCTGTGTTATCTTCTCCTATACCCGACGGACGCGTGTAAAGCGTGTGGGGAAAGGGCCAAACTGCAGCACATGCTTTAGGAGTGTGCTCAAAAAGGTAACGTTACTGCCGCCACCCCCTTCGCAACGCATGTTAGGCAGGGACGAACTCCGAGGCCAATTGCCGATGCCTCCACCGCGCGAGGGCAAGGGCCGGCCTCCACTGCGGCTGCGGTCACTGTCCGATCGGCGGCGTCCACTGCGCTGCCACTGGGAGGCGGCACTCACAGGCGACGAGCTGGCCGGCCAGCTTCGGGCCGTCCGGCAAGCTGAAGATGTCGCCCGGGGGCAAGGACTTCGAATGGCCACTTGAGGCACCGCCATCATAGTTGACAAAGAGTGGGAACGGACAGGGGTGAATCCCCTCTTCCCCTCCCTCGCCCGGTAAAACTGCCGCACTTTAAATTAAGTTTATTCATTCATTCACGAATGCGAAATTACGGACGAATTTACGAAAGTATGAACACAAGCCGATAAAGCTCCGGAGTTACTTTGGTGTCGATGGCTCAGGAAACTAGGCGACGGCACGGAGTTTCGAAGCATCAGGTAGAACACCATCCTTGCTGACAACGTGCCGTAAGGTGGTGAGCTTCCGGGCAGCAAAATGGCACTTCCTTATACTTAGTTGGAACCCAGCTTCTCAGAGGCATTACAAGACACTTGCGAGGCGCAGATGTGTATCAAAGTGTTTTGAAAAAACAACGACGTCATCTAAAAAGCAAATTCACGTCTGGAATTTGAGGCCTCGAAGTATGTTGTCCATTACACGGTCAAAGGTGGCAAGGGAGTTGCAAAGACCGGACGGCATCACGTTAAACTCGTAAAAGCCGTCCAGAGTTGCAAACGCATTCTTGGCGCGGTCAGATTCATCGATGGGTACTTGCCAGTATCCAGATCGAATATCAAGCAAGGAAAAGAACTCTGCTCCTTGCGAACAGTCGAAAGCGTCGTCAATTCTGGGGTGCGGATAAACATCTTTGTGCGTGATCTTCTGAAGGCGCCTGTAATCAACACAGAATTGGATGCTCCCGTTCTTCTTTTTGACTAGTACCAATGGGGAGGCCCAAGGAATGTTGGACGGCTGTATGACGCCACGGTTGAGCATATCAGACACTTGATTGTCAATCAATTGTTGTTCCGCGTGAGAGACCTGGTATGGACGCTGACGCAATGGTGCGTTGGTGCCAGTGTTTATACGGCGAACAATTGCAGATGTCCGACCCAAATTAGTTTGCTTGAAGTTGAAAGACGTCTGGTAGTGGTCGAGCAGTGTCAAGAGGTGTGTCCGTTGTACCACAGGAAGGTCCGAATTGATCGATGCAAGGAAGGCGTCTAAGGAAGATGTGGTGGACGTGGGAGCGGGAGTAACAATGGTGATCTGAAGGGTTGTTGCGCGATCGAGTAGTTGACTGGCACAAACACAATCAATGTCCTCAAAACGACCGATGCATTCGTCACTGAATAATCTAGCTGGCACTGAAAAGAGCTTCGTGGCGTAAATAGTTGCGGAAGTGTTTCGACCATCCGAAGAGCAAAAGGTAGAAGAACGTTATTTCGAGAAGAGAAGTCTTCAGACGGCGGGAACATGACGTTCGAAAAAGCAGCATGGTCGCAGGAGATCGGCACAATAACCGAAGACATCAGTGGGTATCCGTGTCTGCGGCGATGACAACACGAGAAACGAAAGGCTTGTAAGAATTGTCGTCGGCGAGTAATGATAATTCTAGTTCGGCTCGGCCACAATCAACAACGGCATGATGTGTGGAAAGGAAGTCCCAGCGTAATATCACGTCATGCGAGCAGTGTGGAAAAACGATGCATTCGGCCACGTACAGAACGTCCAGGATGAGTAGTCGAACCGTGCACGTCATAGAAGAGTTTACTTGATGCGCGGTTGCCGTACGCAGGGAGAAGCCAGAAGTCAGAATTGTACCTTTCTTTAGCTTGCGACACATTGCTTCACTGAATACAGAGACAGGAGCTCCAGTAACCAATAATGCCTAAATGGCAACACCTTCAATAAAAACAGGTATTTCACTATTGGGTAGAGGACGAGGCCTTGTGGAGTTCGACGGCGGCGCAGTTCTTGCCGCCGCTACTGCAATGGACAGTTTCAGTTTGGGCGGGTGGTGCACGCCGAAGCATCGGTGGAGGCAAACGCCGGCGTGGGGAGGTCGATCGGTGCTGGTTGAAGGCGCGGCGGCGTGGTAGAGTGGTATCCGAAGTAGAATCGAGAGGCAGCGTCTGTGATTGGCTCTTTGTGGGCGTAGCCATAGGTTTCATTATTGGTACCTGAACGAGGGTCGCGACGGCGACACAACCGCTCAACATGACCAGGCAGCCGACAGTAGTAGCAGATGGGTCTGTTATCCGGTGTGCGCCAAGCATTGTTGGGAAGCGTTGAAGGAAGGTGGGAAAGGGGCACATGTGAACCTGCCGGTACGCGTGTTGCGTAGAAGGCGTTCGTTTCGTGGGAAGAGTCGACGACGTTTGACAGCGCATGTGCCGGTCTTCACGCGACGTCAGTATACGTCAGGGGAGCAGACACAGGTGGTGGCTAATACACGGGCGGGAGTGCCTCGCAGACTTGCTCTTCGATGAGTCAACACAGCGACGAGGTCAGCCCGTGAGTATTGCTGGGAAGAAAGGGCACAAGAGACAACTGGCGAGCTTCTTCCTCTCGGATGAATTGCTGGATTTGCGGCGTTAACATCATTTGTTTCGGTGAAATCGCTCCAATGGTCAATGGTGACGTGGTGTTCATGTCGAAAGTAAGGCGTTGCGTTGAAATGCGCTGTTTTCGCAACTTATCGTAGTTTTGGCAGTGCTGAATAACTTCCGCAACTGTTCGCGGGTCTTTCGCCACTAGCATGTGGAAGGCATCTTCTTCGATGTTCTTCATATTATGTTTGACCTTGGCTGTTTCGGACATGTCGGGATTGTAGCAATGGCAGAGGCCCACAACTTATTTGATGTAGAACGTGAAACCCTTTCCAGATAGTTGGGCGCAATCTCGCAAGCGCTGTTCTGCTTGGGCCTTGCGCACTGTTGGCCGGCCAAACACATCCGCGAAGTTGGTCTTGAAAGTGGCCCGGTCGGTAAGCTCAGTTTCATGGATTTGAACCACAGCTCCGCTACTCCGCTGAGGTAAAAGTGGACGCGGCAAAGTTTGTGTTTGTCGTTTTCATCCCACCAATTATTGACGCGTACTCTCTCGTACTAAGAGAGCCAGTCCTCGACGTCCTGCTCATCAGTGCCGCTGAAGATGACGTGGTCTCGCTCTCTCGGAACGCCGGGACAGCAGGCAGTTGAACATGTAGGAATGGTCTGCTGTGCAGCGTCGGTGAACATCGTTGACGGCGAAGGTAGAGTTTGGTTGCGGAGTTCAGGACGGGAAATGCATCCAGCACTCTCCACCATGCACTTGTTAGTGCACCTTTAGCGGTGAGCCGAAGAAACTCCGACCAGCTGTCAAGTGGAGCCAGCGCGAGCAGCAACAACACTATTTTTTCTCTTCTTTCACTGGCGATCATTCCTGTGCAATATATGAATGCTATAATATATATATATATATATATATATATATATATATATATATATATATATATATATATATATATATATATATATATATATACATGAGCAAAAAGTGTATAGGTGCATACTTAAGGGCCCGTTTATCCGTGTTTTTACACATTATTAATGCGACCTAACAGACATTAATACAATATAAAGTATAGGGGAAGTTACTCCAGCGAATTTTTTTGTAAATGTTAATACAGAAAAGTGAGTGAAAAGATAACTTGGCGTGGGCAGGAACCGAACCTGCAAACTTCGATTAACGTCCTTCGAATGGCACCCTTCGAATTGCGCTGACTTAAACTTTCACGTTTAAATTCACATCTATACCCAATAAAGTGGCTGGGTGGATAGCCGCCCTGGTTGCTCACTGGTAGAGCATCGAACGTGTTATTCGAAAATGGCAGGTTCCGCTGCTGCCCACGGCAAGTTACCTTTTAACCCACTTTTCTTTATTCACGTTTGGAATGCCATTCGGTCTAAGAACTTCCTCTATACCTTCCTTTGCATTATTGTCTGTTAAATCTCATTATTTAGTTTCAAAACACGGATAAACAAGCCCTTAAGTATACACTTCTTTCTCGTATTCATTAAGGAGGGTCTCGTACTGGCAGACTTCATACCTTAGGTTGTATACGAGGGACCATTGGTCGGCTGCCAGCTCGTAATCGGTTCACATGCTACGTGACGCTACACAGACTCTTAAATAGTGTGCCACACTCGCCACCATGGCTAGTGAAGGCGCTGCCTGACATCGCCCACGTTTAAATTCACATATATACCCAATGAACGGGCTGGGAGGTAAGCCTCCAAGGTAGCTGAGTGGTAGAGCTTGGAGCGCGTTATTTGAAGGTCGCAGGTCTGGTTCCCTCCCACGGCAAGGTATTGTTTCGCCCACATTTCTTTCTTCAGAATTACAATACAATTCGGTCTAATAACGTCCCCTATTCTTTCAAACACACACACACACACACACACACACACACACACACACACATATATATATATATATATATATATATATATATATATATATATATATATATAAAATAAGGGAAAGAAGTGTGTACCTAAGGGCTCGTTTTTCCGTGTTTTTAACACAATAATAATGAGATATAACAGACAGTAATGCCAAGGAATGTACAGGGGAAGTTATTAACATTAATCGAATGTAAATAAGAAGAAAGAAAAGTGGATGAAAAAATTACCAACTGTAAGCAGGAATCGAACCTACGACCTTCGAATCGAACGCGTAATTCGAAGGTCGTAGGTTCGATTCCTGCTTACAGTTGGTAATTTTTTCATCCACTTTTCTTTCTTCTTATTTACATTCGATTAATGTTAATAACTTCCCCTGTACATTCCTTGGCATTACTGTCTGTTATATCTCATTATTACATATATATATATATATATATATATATATATATATATATATATATATATATATTGATATTGATATATAGGCATGGTGGACCGTAGCATTGCAAGTACAAGTAGTCAAGTAGATCCTCAGTAAGAAGTGAATATATATTTCATTTCTTACGACGTTCCAGCTCGAGTCTCGCCAGACTAGTAAACTACGTTCGTTGTGACTTGTCACGGAGGGTCTACTTGTGAGTATGTATATAAATACATAAGCCTCTGTTGTTTTTGTTTGTATAAATGATCTTCCCGACAAAATCACCTCTCGCACACGAATATTTGCTGATGACTGCATGATTCACCGCCCCATAACTGACACTGATAATCATATCGTGCTCCAGTGAGACCTAGAAATGCCAAACCAGTGCTGTAAACTATGGCTCATTACATTAAACGTGTCGAAGTGCGAAACATTGTATTTCACTCGCTAGCCTGCTCATTCTCAGTTTACCTATCACTAATATATCATATATATATATATATATATATCATATATATAATATCATATAACCGACTGCGAATTATAAGTACCTCAGCGTGGATCACACAACTAACATATCATGGTTATAGCACATACCTTGCGTATGTACTAGTGCATCCAAATTATTGGGATTTTTGCGTCGAAATATGTGCAGTGCACCACCACCCTTACGAACATTATTTTCGCATCTAACTTTCCTGTGACCACAGCTGAATTATCAATCTCTCATTTGGTCACCACATCAGAAGTACCTTATGTAAGCATTACAATTCCTTCAGAGTAGGGCAAGCCGTTTCAGCTGTTTCATTGTTGAAAAGTATAGTCTCCTGTCTACTGTCACGCAAAAAAATCCAAACTGCTATTACCATCGTTAGGTTCCCGCCGTAATATGGCACGAGTGCCATGGTTATTTATGGTAATTCACTATGCCTCTTTATCGCTGCCATGTTTGAATCTTCAAGTACACAAATCGCGTTGATTACAAAACTCTCTCAGTTTCACCCACCTATATGGCGCAACCTAAGCATTTATTTTTCACCATTACCTTGCGATATTCGCCTCTGCAACAGCCTACTGGAAAACATTGCGTCACCTAAATATCATGACAATTTTGCCTTAACTTAAGCAAGCACTTTTTTTAAACACTGCGCTTAGTTTCCTCTATTTTATATGTAGATATATCTTTGTGTATGTTTGTGCGTATTTTGCCGCGAAATCTTGCCTGCATTCAAACAACACGCCCACCACCGCGCGCAGAGGGACATACACGCGCGCCGTCAAGTGTTGCGCAGAGACGACGATGATGGCGCGAGCACCCAGCTGGACCCGGATGATGTGCGCCATGCGCTCGGGATTTCTTTTAAAAAGGAAGAAGAAGGTGGACATCTTTGGTGTTGGGTGCTGTAGCCGCAGTATCTATTAGCGGTCCGCTTATCCCAATTTCGCCTGATACGGCTTACGCGACATAAGTAAGGTTTAGAAACATCTGTTTTCATGAGTTCAACTGCTACTCATTGGATAAATTTCAAGATTTCGCACATCTAAGATGCTGCTGGAATAGACAGTAGTGCGCAACATGGCAATTGGAAGGTACTTATACAAGATTGCGTTGTAGAGTTCCGTACATAAATTATTATTTGCATGAAGTTGGTCTAAAGGCGTCACCTCTATGTCAGGTTTGCGAAGAAGTGGAAACGACAGATCAATTCATTTAATTCTGTCCCCGATATTCTTATCAGCGGAAAAGATACCTGGTAGCCTCGCTTAAAAAATTAGGATTAGATGTAAATGCGGCAGTAATTTTATTGTTTGGCAGCATTAAGTTTGGTTAGAGTGCCTGTTCCTGGTTTTATTTTTTATATAAGGGCGAGAACAGTTATGACCATGCTGCCGCCACCGCTGCTGCTGATGATCATGGTGATGAAGACTGGTAGCGCTTTTGATTATGTAGGCATTGGGGCACATAATTCTATTCAGCAATAGGATGAGCCATGGCTACATCATTCCTAATATATAGCGGTACCACCATTTGCCTCATATGAAAAGTGCGCATACATAATATAAGCCCTGTACCAGCGTAACTGAACCAGCTATACCACGCTAATGAATAGTTAAGCGGGCGGTACTCGTACTGTTTGATCAAAGCAGTACTGGCTTGTGGCCTACATAAATATATAGGAATGTCGAAGTGGAGAAAAGACGGCATGAGATGTATAGATAACATGGAAATAAATCATGAAATGTAGAAATTGGGAGTACCCATTTAACGAGTCACCGCCATGCAAGTTAAGTAAAGCTTTATTTTATTTCTTGTATGACGACAGCTTGGCTCAGAAGTTCAGCAGTTACTGTTCTGACAAAGGGCTATTGTCGAAGAGGGCCAACACAGCTGCTGGTGAGAATATGCGCACAATATAGAAAGAACAGTGACAAACTACGTCTATCTTCACTATCGCAGTAGTTGCAAGAACACTCTTCCATGCCGATTCAGGAAAAAACAAATTTCGCGAAAGCGTCACCAAGCCACAGTGAGGAAAATACTTTTGTGATGAATTCAAAGCGTCCGGACAGAGGTCGATGTCGACAAGAGAGGTAAAATCGGCACCGCCATGTGCACTGTAAACTTAGTGTTTTCTAAAAATATTTGACATCTCACTTATCAAATTCAGAATTTTTCAGTCCAGCAGCCGTTCTGAAGCCATTCCTAATGCGCTAAACATTGAGCTATTCTAGACTTCACCTTTTTCAGCAATACGCAGTTATCTCCGTTTTTCAGTCGGAAAAGCAAAAAAAAAAACGAAATGAATTGTTTGGTTGTGCTCGACAGACAGTAGAAGAAGACAGCGCGTGCTGAAGTCCGGCGAACGCCACTGATGAACGCCATGAACTTCGCCGGGCCATCTGATTGCAACGACGTCGCAGCCATTGCAACGGCCACTCTCCTTGTCTGGCGGGCCTCGCTTGCCTGGCTTGGGTGCCTCTTTGAATTCCTGTTTAGCTGTCATCGGCGTCTGGGTGCACCCTCCCGGGTTGTGCGGCCATTGCGGACGGTGCTGACTTTAGCTCAGCTGACTGATGTTTGTCGCGTCTCCCGGCCAGGCAGACTCTGCCTGGTCGGCATCCCGCACTAATGATAATTTACCTAATGTTCGTTTCTTGCGCAGCGGTCTCAGTAGCGCTCTCGTGGCTCTGGTCTCAACAAATGGGGATTCTATTCTCATAAAATAATCCCAAAAGCATCCAGGAGGAGCTACGGAAGGTGACCGAACACTTGCCGCTCATCACCGAGGTGCGGCAGTTTGGTCGTCGAGGTATTTTGTGCTGTTCCCCAGATCAGGCTTGCGTATAAGATGTGCTAAACTGCACACTGTTTGCCTTTCTCCCGTTGAGCCCTGTTGTTCCTCCTCACTTGGCCTGTGTGAAAGGTTTAGTTCGTGGGGTGAACTTGAGCCTGTCTCCACCCTAAATTCTAGAGATGTATTCTGCAGAAGGTGCGGTGGCAGTCTTTCGCTGTTCATGTAGCGCTCACAGATATAAGATTTCGACAGAGTCAATGATAGTTATCTTTGCTGGATCTACTAGACCAACAGAGATCAAAGCGTGGCCACTGATATATTGGTGAAATATCTGGTTGAAGCGCTATCCTCTCGTCCACTGCAGTGAAATAAATGATGGCGTTTCTGGCATAGCAGAAAGGGTTCCCGATCAGTAGAGTGGTGTCAAATGTGTGCAGGACAATACAACTCTAAAGAATGCACAACTCAGGAAAAGCCTTGCTCTGTTTGCGGTGACCCTAACCCATCTGATGATGGCACAGGCACTGCAAGAGCTGAGGAGATTCAATTTATGGAAATAATTGAGCGAAAAAGTTGTTCAAGAAGCGAAGCTCAAATTACCATCACAGAGCGCTCTCGTGGATACGCTGTTGCTGCGATTCGTAATAACCATGTCATGGACTCGTCACTCTCAGACGTGATAGCCTCGACCTTTGAGAAAACAATGACAAAGCTATTGGAGAACCTTTTTGTGACTCTGATGGAGTCATTCGCTCAAATTTTAAATGCACAAATCGCTCAAGTCCTCATGAATGGTAATTAACCGCATGAAGCCTCGATGCTTTCTTCAGCTAAAGAGGTGAATACAGGATCGCTAGAAACAGCGCCTTCAAAACCAGTCCACACGATAACACCACCTGTTGAAGAGTTATATATAGCTGGTCTGTCGGATTGCGGCCATAAAATAATCCCCATTGAACACTTGTATTGGAGCTCTGATTTAGGTTCGCATGACTCACAAATGAAATTAGAGTAAAAAAAACGAAACGTCGCGCGTCGCCACGAAAACATGGATCCCCAGTGAGTCCTAAAGGAAAAACTAATAAATATCAGAAATAAATAGCATCAAAATAAGATTTTATGAAAGATAGCTAATTGCAGAAGGCAGTAAATGCTGCCGTTATATCCTCAAAGTAGGTGGATTAAGAATCTTGCAAGAGAATTGCTGGTCAATTTTTTTCGCAACTACTGGTTTATTTTGCCTTTGTAATCAGCGTTCCCCAGATGTTATAGTGTTGCAAGAAAGTTGGCTCTCTAAAGAAAAAATTTTTCACCTTAAAAACTACCGAACAATTCGCTTAGACCACCCCTCTCGAGGCCACAGTTTGCACTAATGACACTAATACATGATATTATTTCCATGTTGCATGAACGCAAACTTGGCACTCATTTTCTTTCTTGTTGAAGCAGAAACAAGAAGTAAACTTTCTATAATTTTCTACACATGTTTATCGTGTCTACGAATACACGCAAAACGCATTGATTGATTGATTGATATGTGGGGTTTAACGTCCCAAAACCACCATATGATTATGAGAGACGCCGTAGTGGAGGGCTCCGGAAATTTTGACTACCTGGGGTTCTTTAACGCGCACCCAAATCTGAGCACACGGGCCTACAACATTTCCGCCTCCATCGGAAATGCAACCACCGCAGCCTGCATTCGAACCCGCGA
This sequence comes from Rhipicephalus microplus, assembly GCF_043290135.1. Lineage (NCBI taxonomy): Eukaryota > Metazoa > Arthropoda > Arachnida > Ixodida > Ixodidae > Rhipicephalus > Rhipicephalus microplus. Next base: position 97,511,644 of record NC_134701.1, read on the forward strand.
ACTGCGGGTCAGCAGCCGAGTACCTTAGCCACTAGACCACCGCGGCGGGGCACACGCAAGGCGCAATCTGCTAACTGAATCCTGTGTCTTACTTGCACAGCATCAGTATACCACATCGTCTAAGCACGCAGAACGATAGGTTCGTCTGCTGCAAACCAGTTCGGTCGACATGCGAATGTGTGGGAGCCCTGCAGTGCCACCCTGGCAGTATACACATGGTGAACTACAGGCTGACGATTCGGCGACCGGAAGGAGTAATCCTGTTCCGTAGGTGTTCTCCCCTTCGCTCTATACCACAACACAATACATTGGTTGCGCGCGAACCCACGAGTGGTGGCACTTGTACCGTCGACCACACGCTCCGAGTGTCCTGTTTCAATCTGTGAGTACTGTACGCACGAAATCCCCACGGAAAAGTTAGCGATGGCTCGTTGGCCTGGTAATGCGCCACACCGAAAAAAAAAACGCCGAATTAAATACAATCTCTGATAGCATATTGCCTGGATACACCCCCAAATCCGTTGACCCATGTTACCCGACTCCCTGCATGTGCTAGCTGTTTCTGAAACACTAAACAAAAAAATGGGCTCTCAACCACATACCAAAGACCAAAGTTTTACTAAAGTAGTCAAGTAATTTTTTGCAACAAGTAAAATTAGACCTACTCAAAATTATACGTTTATTTTTTTGTTTTTTTCTATTTCTCCCTTCTTCACCTACATGCGCTTCAATCGTCACGTGGTTGTTATTGTCTGTCGCAATAGGTGTCAAACCACTCTTCGTTCCAACTTTCGTGGCCTGTTTAGATTCACCTTTGTGGCACTACCTGAAACGCTGGATTTAAAACTGCCTCGTCCTTATTTATTCCGCTTGGAATTGGTGGCGTACCGCTAAGGACACGTCTCACGAGCTTCATCTCGTCATGAAAGTTAGTCAGTCGTTCCGCCTTTTTGCTAAAGAACCACTGACTGTGTTCTCTTGCAGCTGCCAAGTCTGCAGTGTTTGTTACTGATTGCTTGTGATTGCCCTGTTTGAAATATGGTGTTGGTGGATGCTGGATTCATTGGACGGTATGGTAGAAAAATTTTGGATATGGTGGAAATAACAGTGGGTATGCTGGAAGCTGTAGGGGTCATAACCGTTGAAAATGGCGAAAGAAAAATAATGGTGGAGGACGATGTTGGTGGTGTTCAGCTAATGATGGTGACAGTAGAAAATGCTGGCTGATGGTGGCGATGCGAAACATGTTTGGTGAATTGGCTTGGCAAACAAGGTGTATGTCCCTGGCGTGATGGAAGCTTGGTAGATGATGTTGGCTTGACGGGAAAGCACAGGACAGTATGTGGAATTGCTTATTTTCAGTGTTTCACTCTGATGGAGGGTGCAGAAAATTATTTTTACGGTAAAAAGATACCAACGCCAGCCATTAAGATTTCTAGCACGTTGGTTTTTTTATTTCAGTGGCGTCGACAACGTCTGAACTTGTGTGGTGCGTAGACTGCGGCCATGAATGTTTATATTTCGCGCACATGTTTACGTCAGTTTGATCGGCGCGCTGTGCTGCTTTGTTGTAATGTTTAGAAGACTTGTCACTATGAAGAGTGACAGCAAATGTACTGTGTTACATCATCGCACAGTTGCCGATAAAAAAATGAGCTCTGGTTCGCAATAGCCCCTTCCATTGGTAGACCAGAATACTGCTGCCACTTGATGTCGCCACCTTATACCGCAACTCTGGCAATTCTAGCAAACTCATTTACATGAGCCATACGTTAAGTAGCCAGTCAAAGTGCGTGTGTCACAAAAATGCACACTTTCACTTTCGACATGCGTTGAAATGAGCCCAGCCAAGTGTGACTTTCACCGTTCTGTTTTAGAATTATTATTTTAATCAAAGGTAAGGCCTACCGGCTGAGCCCATAGAAATGTCATCGGTGCTACTGGTTTTTAGAACACACGATTTCCATGAGCACGAAAAAAAATGCAGCACGACAGTGGCATCAGTTACCCAACATGAAGTAATTTTATGTGTAGGCTGCGTGCGCAAGAGCATACGAACATTGATGCGACATGGTTACAGCATTTCAAGCAACGTACACCTCTGTTCACCGTCAGCCACCGGTCGCACTCGCCGGCACTTCTCTGGCACTTCTCATTCGTATGCTTGCTAAACGACTATGATGGAATAATTTTGTCAGTGCACTGCAAATTTATTTTCGCCAAGCCGTTATGTGGTTGTTGATAATGGTAGAGCTACAGATGAGAGCGCTGGCACGGCTGCGCTGCACGTTCCTTGAAGGGTATCACAATACTCAAGCAATCGTGGGCGCGCATTTTTAGAATGAGCCTAGACACGTCATAAATCCTGTGCAGACAACGCGTCGGGAAATCGACGAGAAAAAGATAGTGTTTTAAACGGTAACCGCCAGTAAACTGTACGTGCTCCTCAGCCTACTTGATTTTTTTTTGCAGTTGTGAATTGTAAAAAAAAAGCATTGCGCTGTTGCCGTTACCGCAGTGGCAATAATTACAGGAAACAGCTTGTTGTGCACAGTGAATGTGCAAACGATTGTACCAGGTGCAGATACCCTCTGTCTTGAGTACACAGCATACGAAACTGCAGTTAAACAGTCAATGACTAAGCTGCCTAGTCATTCTGCATTAAAGAGTGCATATGCCAGCAAAGCGGTGTGGTTGCATGTAGTGTTAGGTTGGAGATCCAAGTTTGCACGTTCGCATCCTCGTGGTCCCGTAGTTTTTTTTCAAGAATGCTTTTCGCATGCATTTATATTCAGTTATTTTTTATGCTAGCTAGTCACGGTGGTTTTGACGCTTGATAGCCGTTTCGCACTTCAGCATTGCCTGCACTCCCGCATCTCTAGTATGCACCAAGCGCCACCGTACACCATGTATCACCGAGAAATACAGCACCCCAATCTACCAGAATGGCGGATAGTAGAATCCACCTTGACTATGATGGACATAATTTCAATAGGGTGCTCGCTGGTGTTATCGAGAAATATATGGCCTGGTCCCGACATGGCTGCTGTCTTGGCAGAAATAAAAAAGCTGTAGGTAAGATAGTCGAAGTTACTCGAAGACGTGCAATGCGATCGACCATACCAGGATGGGTGCACTGGTTCTCGTCCAATTGTAGATGTTCAAGATTTAAAGCTCAGTTGAAAGAAACAACCGACACACTTTCAAAAGTGAGCAAACGACTGGCTATGGTAGAAACCAACTGTCAGCAGATTGAACCCCTGCGACAACAGCTGCGAAGCGTGCAAGCCCACTCTAACCTAATCACTCATCGGGCAACTTGTTTGAAATACAGATGGGACGATACAAAAAATCCTTGTATATGTTCTATCATATTGTTCTATAGTATACCAGACACTTCTTCCAAGAAATCTTTCGCACAATCTGAGGAAATATTTATTTAGCACTGCCTCAAATATATAATGGTAATCAATATATCGAAGACATCGAGCATGCCCACCGGCTTAGATGCTGTTATTCAGGACATAAACATCTCCTCCTTGTGAAATTTGGTGATTGCAAAAAAAAAAATCAATTTCGAGCAATGGCCAAAAGTTGAAAGGCACTGCGTACAGCATTGGTGTACACTTTCCAAATCAAACTAAGACCACGCGAAAGCATGTTATTGTCTTTGGGTAAACCAAATCGACACCTTTTTCACTATTATATATAATCTTGCATATCGATTTCAAGCGATTATTTTTTGACAAATCATGCCAAGAAGACAAGTAGTTATAGCTGTCACGTAACAAGGGACGTCCAAATACGCTTCCTACACACGATGATGAATCATCCCTTTTTCTATCAGTGTTTTTTAACATACGCGTTTTTTTCCTAAACGTAATGCAACACAACGTCTTTTGATATCCCCTGAAAGCAACTGCCTTGTGCTCACGGAGGTTCGGCTTAGTGATAATGTTTCCACCAGGAAAATTATTGCAGATTTTTCCAACTTTATGGTGTTTTGCAAAGTTCAACAAGAACCGAGAGGAGGCTGTGCTCTTATCGCCAGAAAAAAAAACGGTTGTCCTGCTCTCTACTAAATGCATCCTCTGAATTGAAAATCTTATGGTTAAAATTCAACATTACTACACAACTGCTAGTCCTTAAAGTTTGCCATTTCTATCTAAATATTCTGGCTGATTTCTCTTACGAGTGTAACAGCATCTTAAGCCAGATGACTGAATTGTATTCAAACGACTGCATTACACTTATTCGTAATTTTAATTACCCCAGCATCGACTGCTTCTCAGTGCTGTCGCGCTCGAACCAACCTGATTCTGAGGCTTTATTTGACGTTTGCCTAAACTTTCCCCTCACTCATCTGGTTACGAAACCAGTGTTTTTATCTATTATATTATCTCGCATATATTACTAAACACTCATTCTGGTAATTTTACAGGTATTGACTACTTTCTTCAAAATAGTGACCATAAACTGATCAACACCTACTTCACTTTTGTAGTATCTTTACCCCTAACGACCAAATGTAGCTTCAGACTGACCTGAAAAATATTCAACACTGATGTGATGAGTGGCTTATGTTACTTAACTCTTCAAAGTGCAAGACCATGTCAATAACTCGTCCTCTTATCGACCTACTTTTATAGCATATATATAATACATGATGAACTCATCACCTCAGTTAAATCAATAAAATACTTAGGCGTCAGTATAACTAGTGACCTTGATTGGTGTTTGCATATAAACAGCGTCACAGCATCTCACTAGCACTGACAGTTGGGTGAGTTGGTGTTGGTTCATAGTTATGAACGGCGCAAAACACACGGGACACAAAAGAAGAAAACCACAGAGACGCGGATGCCGGACTCGCAACTAATATTTATTCACGTCGACTCACACATATATAGTATCTGCTCACATAAAGCTAGGTTTTTTTGAACGTCATTTGAAAAAAGCCCCCCCCCCCTTGAATATTTCAGCGTACACATCCTTCATCAGGCCCAAACTTGAATAAACGTATTCTGTCTGATGCCCAAGTAAAACATACCTTACCAATGAACTTGGATCCGTTCAATGAATGAATGACTGCAAAACTTTATTCCACATATTTTTTTTTCGGCAAAGGTGGAGTGCTCAGTCCAGGGCCTCTGTAGCCTTTGCCATTTTGCAAGCTCTGTTGATCAGTTTGAGCTGTACTTTCGGCTTTTAGCATGAAGGTGCACCCTCCCACTGATCCAGTGTTTGTGCACAGTTTTTTGGCACTACCTGTTTGTGTTGGCATGCCGATGTCACGTGGTAAAGTGTGGGGCGTTCTCCGCATAGCGGGTATTTGTTGGCGTATATTGATGAATAGATTTTACTCAGAAACTAAGAATTGGGTACGTATCAATCTGCAGCTGTCTCCAGGCAACCGACTGCTCTCTGCTGAGGTCTTCGGAGGAAGGGAGCTATATACTTCTCAGGGCTCTCTGGTGGTCTAAAATTGTTGTATGGTGTCTAGTAACTGTGGCGGGTTCCTCGTCGCTGTGCGCCCCCCCCGTCAGCACATGTGTCGGGCAATAGCCGGCACGCTGGTTCCTTGTCACAGTTTCATGGCATGGTGTCCACGTAATGGAGCAGCACAAGAAGGTGCTTTTTCTACCCTTGAGTATGCGGATGGCAGCAGCGGATATGCGTCCACTGCGGTACCGTCGTCACGCTCCTTGGAATTCAGTACTATTTTTGTAGTAGACCGCTCTGGTGTGTGATGGTGAGGTCGATCAATATCTTCTTAGCCTCGAGGCTATTGTTGCTTCTGTTCAAAGAGCTCTTGACTTCTATAATTTGGTTATAAACAACGCTTACAGCTGGCCGGAAGTGCTCTCTTTATGTGGTTGCGTCAACGTACAATACATCGGTTCTCGCGTTCAAGATTTTCTTGTGCTTCTGATCTGGCTTTCTTCGAGCCTTATGGATTTTTGGATGCATGTTTCGAGGCATTGGGTGGACATCAATGGTCTGGTGAATGTCCTTCGGTGTGCTCAACGTGATATTCATTTCTCCGCAAGCGTGCCTCATGCCTGATGTCTGCAACGTGTACCTGCCCCTAAGAGTCAGCAGTATATTCTTTTTCTGTGCAAGAAGAATCAGCAGAGTGACTTGTTGGGTAAGTGGGTAATCTTAACGAGCTTATGGTGTTTGTCCTTCTCTCGTGTCTTTTTTCGCGCCATAAGCTTGTTAATCAAGAAGATGCGCCTCGATGTTCCCTCGCACTGTGTTGTTTATCCCGAGTTTAACGAATTTCTTTGTCGCGGTGCTAACTGTTAGAACAAGTTCGCATTGACAGGCTTTTTAAAGAATTGTCTGTATTTGTTCTTTTTCCTGCGTGAGTGGCATTTGGCAGGGGGCACTTTATACAGTCGTACTGACAAAGAGGGCCTGTACTTGTCTACAATTGTCCTCCTCCTTCATAGCCCGCCTTCTGTTAGGGATTCTGGGGATCATCCTCGTGATCTGCGATGTAGTGTTTGACAGCTGTCTGGTGCTGTGGTCTATGAGACAGTTAATTTGTATCCACATGGATAGATTCTTAATTTGGGGTACTTCTATAATTTTGTTCCCCCTATATAGACGTCTATGGAATTTCGCAGCTCGTTTCCTCGTCTGTAGACTCTCAGGACTTCAGATTTCTCCGGGGAGCCGACAAGGCTGCATTGTCGAATGCGGTCGTGAACTGTATCAGCTGCGCGTTGCAGAAGGTCTTGTTTTTGTCCGAAAGATCCTCATGTCACCCACAGCGTCACATCGTCTGCGTAGACGGCAGGTCTGAGTCATTTAGTTTTTCGAGGTTCCGAACTAAGCCTATAACGACGATGTTGAACAGCCTCGGGGATATCACAGAACCCTGGGGTGTTCCTTTTGTGGGCGTAATAAATGTGTCAGTGCGAATGCCTCCTACACCGATTGTGGCGGTTCTGTTACCTGGGATGCTTTGATGTAGTTGTCTATTCTCTTTGCACAACTTAATTTGCTGAGCCTCTCTAGCACAGCCTTAAGACTGACGTCGTAGAAAGCCGCCTTATGATCCTGTGCAAGTAAACGTTTTCACAGTATTTTTGAACATCAGTAGGCACCTCCTCCTTAATTTGTAGGGGGGTGTTCTGTGTTTGGATGTTTGGCTTCCAAAAATTTGTTGAAAGTTGCGCTACTAGGTGCATTCATTATTCATATTAGTACGGCATTAGCGTATCATCATTACGAACTGCTTCACATTTGTCATCGCTTTCGTACAAACATCGAATTTAAAGTTTATCATAACTTCGCATATCTTATTACAGTGCCCTTGCCCTCGAACCATACATCTCACTACCAGCACAAGTATAGCATCACACCAGTCATTCTTTGAGTGCTGCTCGCCACTTAGTGCACACTGTCACTTTTTAATCTTGTTTTTTTTCCTCGTACATTTGTTTATTTAAACAAATCGTCTAGGTACACAGCTCACATGCTCATCTGGGTTCACTAAGGAAGTGTCTGCTTTCGACTCAACGTAACTTTGTTTTTAGATTTTCGAAACCAATCCCGTATGTATAACTCTGCTTGGGGGCTTTGGAGAATAAAGAATGAAAGAAGGTGGTACGAGATCAATTCATACCGTTTTTCAAAGCAAACTTGATTTCAATGCAAGTGTTACAACTTAGTTACTGAAGTGTGTCAACAATTCATCTATGCCTTCGCTGGTTGCTGTTCCATATCTCACCCGCAGGGATAGTGGCTCATACCTTTAAGCGTGACTGGCCTCTCTTCTTCGCCCATTTGTCCACTATTTTGTCTCAGGCTTTATTCAGAATAACTCAGTGCAAGAAGTTCCGTGTTGAATATTCGAGGACTTCTTATTCTAATTCATTAAAAAGCTATAAAATAAATTGATGCTTCAAGTTCCTAATTGTAGCCACTCAATTTCTGGCCTATTCCTCTGAGTTAGTGACAGTAATACTTCCAAGACTACCAATATCATCACCATGAAATATTGTTCACATAGGAGCGTTTAGCTGCTGTAAGCTTGGCATTCGCATTTATCGGGCAGGACAAAGACTGCGCTAGGGAAGCCACCACAGATCAAGACAGTGAGTTATAACTTGGTCAGGGACCATATAAGCCGTGGCCGACGCAAGGGAGCCACAAGATCCAGTTTGACGGTACGCTGCCCGATACTGTAATTCCTACAGCAAACTTACATGTGATTGATCACCCCCTGCGAACCAGTTGCTGGAATAACAATTCATAACTGCCCAATCCTAGCAAGAATCAAGAATACATAGAAACGTTGCGAAGATTAGCAGCAGGTAGCTTTGTTTTGCTGCCCGATATAATCACCAGACGGGAGATATTTGAATGGTATCCTAGCCAGCATGTTCTCTCCCCCACGCTCAATGATTATATATGAGATGCACCTTCAAGAAATGTTTGAGGGCGAGGGAAGGTGGTATACTAAGGAAAAGTAGCAAGTTTTATTAGCTGAATAAATGGCTTCTGGGAAGTTGTAAATGGTTGTACTTCTTAAAAGCACGTGCGAAAATGGAGCAGCGAGAATAAGAACTACACCTCACACGACAAAGAAACATCACAAATTGTTAATTCTTAAAAAAGATATATCACTGGGTTTTTAGGCGGCTTCTGTACGCAAGACCTTGTAGTGGTGGCCCTTCTCGTGAACGAGGACTCTACCACTTGCGTTCTCGGCTAGTTTGGGCCATGCACCTGGGCACACTGAAACGCCATTGCCCTTGGATGGGGAAACATATCCTTTTTCAGGAATGAATCATGCCGAGACCGGCCAGGTACTCTTGCAGAAGCAGATGGGCACTAAGAAATGGTAGAACGCAAGAAACAGTGCTGCCTAATCTACCTCAAACTCGGGAATTGTAGTCATCCGTAGGAACTTATACATTTGTTGATACCAGGCCACCACAACCTTTCGAGTGACGGCAAGTGTAGAGATAGTACCGAAATCCTGTGATGATTCGTCCAAATTTTAACTTCCTAATAGTCGAGTCATTTTTACACTAGTAGTCAAATGGAGCACATATTGACCCTAATACTCGCAATACCTATAGATTGTCACAACACCAAGTGGATCTCAGTATAGCTGCTAGAAAGAGGGTTAGGAAACGGCAATATAAGAGCACATGCAGCCGCCCTCTTGTGCAAGTCTTCTTGTTCAAACTTTATTAGAAAATACATATATTGCTTAAGGTTCTACGTCAATCAGCAAATCGGGCTATCCTGAGGAGTTAATTCTTAATATTGTGTGTGAGACGCCACCGTACAAAATGTGAATAAAGCAAGAGGTATAGCTATGTACACATTTTGCTTTACTTTTTATCATTACAAAAAAGAAAAGACACAAGATGACATGTCGTCAATTATATATTCATAAGAGCTCACTAGGTGATTATAAGTCCTAATACCTACCTAATTTCCCTGCCCTTGAAAATAAAAAAAGCCCAAATGTGCTTTATTTAGTGGTAGTTGATGCCCGCGTTTGTACATGCCACTCGCTGGAGACTCCGGAGCATATCCGGAAAAACTACAGCTGAACTGAGGACTGGAGCGACGCCAATGTGGGTTCTGTCCAACTACAGTCCCTGCCCGTCCTCGTTCAGCCCAAGCAAAGGTTCGACTACCTCGATATCTAGGACAGCTTCCATCAAGTCTTGTTGCCCTTAACAAGGTTCCTTTAAGGCAACTGTAGGAGAGGAACGTTTCTTTTTGCCGCACCCAGTCACAGGTTGTTTAATTGAGCTTCACCAGGAGCCAGTAACGTGGTGTTCTCGCCGGGTGAACTTAGCGCGGTGCTTTGAAATTCGGACTGCCCGATCAAGGGTAGGCTTCACATTCAGACTGGCTGGACACGCCTTCTCTGAGTGCCACTTGCTTGACACTTGATTAGTAAATGAAGTCCATTTGGTTATGAACACTCATGACTGCCTAATGTGAATACAATGAATGCAATGCACCTGTATCCACACATCAAAAAGATGACATCAATCAAGTTTCACACTCCTCTCATCAGTATACATACTTACGAAAATTTGACAGATCCCACGTACAGTGGCAATCGGGGCTATGCGAAGCACGAATGAGGAAAATTAATATGTCACTTTAAAATCGGCACAACGTTACGAGGCGGAGATAAATTAGGCCATAAATAAATTTCATGTCATAATTATGATGTTTCAACGTGTCAGTTAACTTCGTCATCTATTCACGTTGCAAGATACCAAATTTGGTATATGTGGAGCTAACTAAATGACCACGAGCCCATCATGAGCATGGTATATTCTTGTTCTTACATGACATGCGCGTCGTAATTATAATGCTTGCACCATTCATATCTATGAATATCAACCGTACATATCAACCGTAATTGGGGTACATTAGATGTGCAAAAAAGGTTGGCTTTTATTTTTAGCTCGCTGAATTAAAATATACAATAAATACAATCAAAGTGACTTACGAGCGTGAAAAAACATGAATTCACGACAAGACGTGAAGTGCAACTCTGCTTGTGAGCCAGCAGCTGATCGTTCATAGCCGATGTCACTTTCAGCGCGTTGACAACCATCTACGTACAGTGGAAAATCTTCGACGTTAAGGCGGTTTCTTTGAACATCACTGCTGAAAGTAATCTGAGAAATTCTCTCCGCCAAACGACTTCGATAGCACCAACAACGCGTCATTCACCATGCTCAACACCCACATGGCATCAATCACCACGTTTATCTAAGGGTGCGGAGATCATTTCGCTTCGATTCCCGACAAGTATGGAATCGCTTCCAGTAGGCTGCCATCTATCAACGAACGTAAAAAAGAAGCGGCGCAGCGTAGGCCTAGGTTTACAAACTCAAATCGCCAGCCTCCGCTGCTCTCTGCGTACGACAAATTTTATACAATTCATGCACTAGAAAAAGCACTGACGGATGTTATACGCACGTAAAACAAGATGACTTTTAACTGGAATTGTTAGAGAATAACATTTAACTTTCTAAAGCGGCTGCAGAAATTCTCGCGAAGCTGATATGTGTACTATGCGGGCTATATTTGAAAGCGTGAGTTGCCACGTATTTTCACAAAAACATCGCATCTCGCAAAGACAAATCAGATTTATCGTTTCCCGGACGGTCCGGTATACTCACTGCATAACGAAACAAAAAGTGGTTTGTATTCGTTTAATGCTAACGCGTTAACATTGCGGCTAGCCTTTGCAAACAAGGAATAATTGGGAGCGTCTGCCTACTGATTATCTTTGAGATGACACTTATGAACTCCGCCAGGCGGCGAGACAGTCTATGAACATGGCGAATATGGCAGGCAGATCGGCGCCTGGCGTAGCTTCACCGGTGGGACCCGACGAAACGACCGCCGGCGTGCAGGCACGCCGGGTCACGCCAAAGTTATTTGGCGCCTTCGAAGCGTGGCATGTGCTTATGTTTTTACATAACACGCATCTCGTAATTATTATGTTTGCTCCAGTCACATACCTTCGTCATCCATTCACGTGACGTAGTACCAAATATGGCATATGTAAAGCTAGCTAAACGGCCGCGAGCACATCATGAGTGTGGCATGTAGTCATGTTGTTACAAGACACGCATGTCATGTTTATCATGTTTGGACGTGCCATTCACGTCTGTCGTCTGTTCGGGTCACGTAATACTAAAGTGGATACTTGTGAAGCTAGCGAAACGGCCACGAGCGCATCATGAGCACGGCATGTAGTCATGTTGTTACATGACACGCACCTGATGATTATCATGTTGGCACCAATCACATACTTTCGTCATTTATTCATGTCCCGTAATACCCAATTAGGTATATACGAAGCTAGCAAAATGGTCGTGAGTGCATCATGAGTGTGGCATGTAGTCAGATTGTAACATTACACGCATGACATAATTTTATGTTACATTTTGCCGCTTTTGTTCGCAGTGCAGTCGTGCCAGACCACACCAGTTTTGTAACACATGATGTGAACGAAACCACCAGCAGCAAGACCATATAATGTGAATTATGACATTCATGATATACATGTCATAATTTTCATTATATGACGAGTCACTTTCGCTCGTCATTCAATCATATTATGACATACAATTTTTGGTATGCCATAATATCATTGTAATATTATAATGATTGTATTATTATTCCGGCTATATATGAGCGTCCTGTTCACTCCTCTGCCACTGGGCACGGCAGCACAGCCGGTTTGCGGTGGTCTGAAAATCCATTTGTCTTCCTTCTACAGGTGAGCAAGCGTTACGAAAAATGCTTGCCCTCAGGCGACCCGTTCTTACTTGTGCTGCCGTGCCCATGGTCTTCTGGTGTGTCTTATGATCTTTCTGACTCGTTGCGACAACTTCTCCGTCTGGGCGGAGACATTGAGACCAATCGTAGTCCTGATTTGGCTAAAATTGCTAAACAACTAGAGAGCATAGCTACTGACATAAAGGACATAAAAGAAAAGCGACTAACCGATATAGAAAAAAAATTGGACGCCTTGACCATTTTAGAGAACAAAATTGCTGCTTGCCAAACTCAAATAGCTTCTATGAGCACCGTAATTCATCAACTAGAAAAGCAGGTTGATCAGCTCGAAAACCATAGTAGAAGATCAAACCTAATAGTGTACGGCTTACCGGAAAGGGACAACGAAACCAGTGACACACTTGAACACGTTGTCAACATAGAAGTATTTCAAGACTTATTGGAGCTTGAACCAATGAGGATTGAGCGCATCCATCGAATAGGTAGGCCTGCACCAAACAAAGTTAGAGCAGTTATTTTTAAGCTGCAAGACGCACACGACAAGATCTAAATTCTTAAGCAAGGATCTAAGCTAAAAGGTTCAGATTTCTCCATTGGTGAAGATTTCTCCCGTAGAGTGCGAGTTGTCAGACGTAAACTGTGGGCAAGTTCGAAACCAAACCGCAACAAAAAAGAAAAAAGTGTCGCTAGTTTTCTACAAACTATTCATCAATAGCAACGTTTACACTTGGGATACCGAAAAAGACGAACGCCTACTCCTACGAAAAAACGATGAACGAAAGCCATATCGTCCACAGACGAGGCAACAGGCTCAGGCATTAAACAACGCATCATGATCAAAAATACTTCCAAAAGGTCAATCAACCGAAAAACCAGGAACACCCCTAACAGTAATGCGAACCCAACCAAAGAAAAGCAACTGCGCCTGCTGAACCTGATTGCTCGTAGTCTAATAAATAAAACTGACCAGCTTGAAGTTATCTTGCTTCAAAATGACCCGCACATTGTCGTAGTGACAGAAACTTGGCTCCGAAGCGACATATCAGATCACAGCGTCTTTCCCACATCCTATCAGATCTTACGTAAAGACAGGGCTTCCAGAGGCGGGGGCGTGGCTGTTCTCTTGAAGAACAACATACAGGTCGTTTTGTTGCCTGATATCGACGAACTTGAATGCCTCTGCATGAAGGTTTTGTGCTGGAGGTACTCTTTCATTCTTCACGCGCTTTACAGGCCTCCTGATTCCCCATCGGAATATCTAACTAGACTTCGAGAGCACATGTCGAAATATGTGAACAGCAAAGTTTTTCTGATTGGGGACTTTAACCTTCCAGGGATTGACTGGAAACGATTTAATTCTCACTGGAAACGATTGAATTGACTGGTTCAGAATTTTCGAAACACACAAACATAGTGTTTGATATCATGCTTACACATAACCTAATACAAGTTTTAAACGAACCAACTCGTGTACAGGGCCCTTGTAGTTTCCTTCTGGATCTTGTATTTATTCCCTGTAATTTTGACCGATACTCTGTTGCAATAGAACCAGGGATATCTGACTAGCACTTAGTATGTGTTACTTTACCCCTTCTCAAGTTAAGCTCCCAAGATAGGTCGAAGACACGGCGCTTCAAAGATTACTCACGAGCTAATGACAAATCTGTACTTGACCATCTAGAAATATGTCTTGCTAATTTTGATGGTGATGACGTTTGCAACCTATGGGACTGGTTCGAGGACATGTGCCATTACTGCCTTGATAACTTTATACCGAGCAAGCGCAAAAAAATTCACAAGTGTACACCATGGATAACACGCAAAATTATTCACTTGAAACGCAAACTTAAAAGATTAAAAAAGAAGAAGGCACAGTCTGACGTTATCAGTGAGATTAAAAATTCTTTGCAAAACACAGTGCGCTGCTCAAAGGACCACTACTTTCAAACCCTCCTACCAAACTTCATCAAAAATGATCCTGATAAGTTTTGGCAATACATTACTGACAAAAAACAGCCTGTAAGGGAAATGAAAATCGATGGTGACCTCGTTTCTGACCCTGGAATCATTGCTAAATATTTTAATTATTATTTTCACAGTGTGTTTTCTCTTGCGCAAACGTATGCACTGTTAATATCAGATCTTGGCATTTATGACGCTGACTTTGTATCTTACTTTGGTGTACTGTCTATGCTGTTAAATTTGAAAACCAAGTCTTCATGTGGTGCAGACCAGATTCCAAACGCCTTTTTACGCAGATATGCCGAAATACTTGCTAAGTTTCTTGTAGTAATATATCGTACTTTGTCCACTGGGAAGCTGCCGAGTGACTGGAGGATGGCTCTGATTGTTCCCGTTTTTAAAAAAGGTGACCGGTCCTGCTTTCAAAATTACCGTCCGATATCTTTAACGTCTCAATGCTGCAAGATCATTGAACATATTATTTCCAAACAGATTTTTGAATTTCTAGGTAAAAATGCCGTACTAACAAATTTTCAACATGGTTTTAGAAAAGGTTATACCACGGCAACCCAATTGGTGACAATAATTCATTCATTAGCAGCGTGTCTTGACAATAACGGCGAAATTGATGCTATATTTCTAGATTTCAAAAAAGCTTTCGACAAGGTACCACACGACAAATTAATAACAAAACTTAAAAACATTCACATTCCGAATATTTTTGTTTCCTAGATTGCAGCCTACCTATCCAACCGCCAGCAGCTTGTAACAAATAACGAAGAAAAATCTCGGTGTCTTCCTGTCACCTCTGGGGTTCCACAAGGTAGTGTTTTGGGACCATTGCTTTTTTGTTGTATATTAACGATTTAGTAACTGTTGTTGACCCTACTGTTCAAATTCGATTGTTCGCTGACGACTGTGTTTTGTTTCGGGAAGTCACATGTACTAATGATAAGAACGAACTCGAGAAAAACATTGAAAACGTGCGGGAGTGGTGTGTAGAATGGGGAATGGAATTAAATTTGGAAAAAAGTGTATATCTCTCAGTAAAGAGAAAGAAAAACACCAGTGAACACGTGTATAAATTAGGATCGTCTTCTCTCACACAGGTTGACAGTTATAAGTACCTCGGCGTTACGTTAACAAACAATTTATCATGGAACATGCACATAGATAATATTTGCTCGTCTGCTTTTCGGAAATTATGCTTCCTAAGATATAAGCTCAGAAATTCCCCTCCAAACATAAAGCTTCTTAGTTATTTCACTTTCGTTAGGCCGAAGCTGGAGTATGCGAGTATCGCGTGGGACCCCCATACTAAACAAAACGTTAAAAAACTTGAAAAGATTCATTGGAAGGCCATTCGGTTTGTTTATTCTAGGTTTTTGCGAACGGACTCCCTCACAGACCTAATGCTAGCTAATAATATTCCTTCTCTTCAGGATCGTAGAAAGAAGTCCCGCCTTGATTTTCTGTCTCTTTTATATAATCGCAAACTTTCCCTTGATCCAACCCCTTTTCTTTCTCCATTAAACACAAGACCAACAAGACATCGCCAAACAAATGCACTAACTCCGTACTTCGCGAGAACTGACACGTTCAAATTTTTATTTTTTCCACGCACCAATTCAGACTGGAACCAGACAATCGAATGTAGTACTTGCGATGCTGGGTAACTGTGCACTGTTTTTTTTGCGTGTATTGTATTTCTCTTTGCATTACATCATGCCCTCCTGCTTGGACCGAAGTGTGGTCCGCAGTATGTATTAAATAAATAAAAATAAATAAATAAATTGATTGTAGTATTTGGAAGGAGAGCTAGAAGTCGTAGGCGGCTATATAGATAGACAAATAAATAGATAGATAGATAGATAGATAGATAGATAGATAGATAGATAGATAGATAGATAGATAGATCTATTTATAGCCTGACTGTGCCTGAAATTTCAATACATTGGTTCGGAGAACTTGAGAACCGATATGCGCATGGTTTCCCAGTCAATCAGTCTTCATGCTGCCACGAAGCGTCTCTCTCAATCTCTAGGCTGGTAACCGGAAGAACTGTGGCAGGGTGTCTTTCAAGTTATGATTCTGCGTCGACTCTATCGTGGGCATCCTTCCTAACACTATCACTGACCCGCCAACGCAACACAGGCTAAGAGCTGTCACCCATTCGCTTCGTCGCGATCTTTGCACTTTGTGGGACATATTTGAACTTGAACTTTATGGGACATATTTAGGTCGCCCTTCACACCTCTTCAAGGGCAGTCGATGAGGGTCTCTCTTTTATCCATGCTAGAGCATCAGCATCTGCCCCAGCAACCGCAGGTCCAGTGGCTGTTTAGGCGTAAAGCTTTTTGCGCTTAGTCTTGTCGGAGTTTGCCGCGCTACATAAAACAGAAACTGATCACCTACGCAATGATAACGAAAATGTCTGTGTGAAACATGCAGATTATATGTACATAAATCGAGAATATGACAACACAACAAACGTTCCCCTGAGCCACCCTACTGCTTTTCTGTCCATCTATCCTTGCATTCATGCATCCGTGTGTCCATCCCTCCATCTGTTCGTCCACCATTTTGGACGTCCGTTCATCTGTCCGTGCTAATGGTAGTCGATGATTTCCACGTAGAAATTATAGAGCATAAGACCAATATTCACCGACTTTGCATCATTCATTTGGTTACATGCATAGATTTGTTCTTGTAACGACTTTTTTTTATTTCCAACGCAACCCTTTCTTTGCTTAATGCCGTCATTCATAAGGTTCTCTGCTCTACATCTGTCGTTTTCTGTATGAATTGCACATTGGTCTTCGTGAGGTGCTTTAGCAGCTCGGCGACACCTGAAAAATCATCCTTCAAGAAATATTTGTAGTAAGTGCACAAGCCCAGAAATTGGCATAGAGCCTTCACGTTGTTAGGTGGTGAGAGGAAAGTGAGAGAATTTGTTTTGCGCACGCCTGTGCCTACTGCACACATGGTAATGATGTGGCTCGGAAATAAGAGCTCGCGGTACGCTAAACAAAACTTTTCTCGCTTCAAGGGTGGGTGAGACATTTTGATCACTTTGAGTAAAGCTTCGAAATAATGGAAGTGTCCACCGAATATTGAAGCACACACAACGACGTCGGCTGCTTACGAGGCACGGCTGTCTCTTTACCCCGCCAGTACTCTATCCATAACTGGTTGGGAAGTAGCAGGTGCCAAGCGAATACCAAATCATCATAAGCTCAAAAACGACTTGTGGAGTTATAATGACAGTCTTCTGTCGTTCTTTTTTCGATTTAAATTTACCAATGGCCGGGAAAAAGGACCATTGATTGATTTGTGGGGTTTAACGTCCCAAAACCACTATATGATTATGAGAGACGCCGTAGTGGAGGGCTCCGGAAATTTTGACCACCTGGGGTTCTTTAACGTGTGCCCAAATCTGAGCACACGGGCCTACAACATTTCCGCCTCCATCAGAAATGCAGCCGCCGCAGCCGGGAATCGAACCCGCGACCTGCGGGTCAGCAGCCGAGTACCTTAGCCACTAGACCACCGCGGCGCGGCGGAAAAAGGACCACTGTCAAGGGTACTTTGACCTGTGTAGTTGATACATGGCAAGTCCTACCATGAGATACGTGCATGTGACTGATCGTGATTTCGTTCAGGCAACGACAGTCGACCTAGAAAAATGGAGTTTCAATTGTTTCTTTCCGCTAAGACCACGGGAGACTTCCACGGAACTTTCTGTGGCTGGATGACGTCATGGAGTAGCATTTCGTCGACTTAGTTCTTCATGGGATCACGTCTTCGTGTCAAAACTGTGTGAAAACTTTGACGCAATAGATGGGCACTTCGCTCTGCTATGAAGCGACGTTTTGCAGCTTTGTTCTCTCGAATGTTTTATCATGACAAGGGGCAGTCCTTGTATAGTGAGAAACGGGCTTTCATCTGTTCATGCTGGCACTTTCGAAAGCTCCATTTGACGTTGAAGCCAGGTTAAGAAACTCGTTCCGTTGAAGCAAGTCAACAAGCCTCAAGGAGAGCGAAGGTATCCAGCGTCGAAGAACCGTCATTCTCACGTTGATATGCCTACAATCATGGCGAGAATTCAGAAGCCTACTGTTCCCTTTTATATAGCGCAGCCTGATTATCATTCGGGAGACGCAATTATGACAATTTAGTGCCACTTGCTTGTGATTCTAGATAACGGCTTCTACGTCTGTTTGATTGTCGGTGCCGTCAGAAATAATCACCCTTAAGAAGAGTGGAAATCACTGTTTTTTGCACAGATGTCTGCGCCAAATAAACTAAACATATCTGCAGTTTGCCATTGGTCATTATTAGTTGAATTGTTTAATATAAGCAAACAAAATTAGCCCCTGCTTCTTGTCGGCACCTCGTCATTCGTTTATGGCCTCATTATGTACTTGCAGCGTTGAACTTGCGCTGCTCGATTTCTGAACTTCTCGTGTGCCACCATGAACCGGTTTTCATTGATGCAGGTGAATCAAATGGATCCTCGCAGTCAAGACGTAAGCTAATAAAAGACGGGCTGATCGCCCTGTCTAGGAATCGGAACACACGAAATAGGAATTTGTCTGCACAGAGGTAGGGGAGCGTCTATTGTGCAATTTGTCTGCAAGAGCAACAAATTGCAAAATTGCGGGACGAGCGGCAAGGAGCTCGAAACTTGCAGCGCACACCTCAAGCAGAAAGCACACACGAAATTAGCATACACAGGACGAGCGCGGACCAACAACTGTCACAGCTCGACACTTGGAGCGTGCTGTTCTAACAGAAAGAAAGGTGTTCAAAAGAAGGCAGAATATAAACAAAAAAACTGCGAACAACTGCCAGAATTGTGATTCGTCGCGTGCGAGGAATGGGCTCCTTTTTGAAACTCGGCCGCAGGAACGAGCGTAACAACCTTCATGCACTCCATAATTAGGTCTGATAACCCTGCACGCAGGAAAAATAACGCTCCGTGCAGGCGACGACATTTAGAGAGCACCCAACGTGGGACCGTCAACCCATCTGGCTACTGATAACGAAAAGGGGCTAAAGTTTCAAAGCTCTGAGGACCACCAAACGGTGTATGGTGCTCACAACTAGAAGTTTTGTTGATGCGCACTGAAAAAAACAGACAGACAGAAGAGGTTAATAAAGACAGCGCTTGATCTCACGACCTAAGTTTTATTAGTCAGAAAAAGGTATTTTAAATCGGTTACATGGTTCCTCGCGCACGTGTCTGGGGTGTATAAATGTGTATGGTGTATATAAATAGTACATAGCGGCACGCGCTGTGAATTGAGTGGTTGCTGATTCAAAGCCGCGCACAAGGCCCATTCTTTCTCTTTTTTTCTTCAAAATCTGTTAGTAAATGGTTTAAAACGTAATATTTAAGATGAAAATAAGTCAGTGGAACTGTGGTGGAAACCGGCATAAAACGCTTTGTTGTCAACAAGTCTTTTGCGTAGACTCTAACCACGATGTCACCACGCTACTTCACTATGCTCATATTGTCAAAGGGTCGCGACGTGGCTGAAAGCAGGAGACTGGATTGTCAGATCAAACTGTTTATTTGGGCGAGCCCGCACCCGGTAAACGAAAATTCGGGTTCCAGTATCAGAGTTGCACTGATAGCCCTGCCGCGGTGGTCTAGTGGTTAAGGTACTCGGCTGCTGATCCGCAGGTCCCGGGATAAAATCACGGCTGCGGCGGATTCATTTCCGATGGAGGTGGAAATGTTGTAGGCCAATGTGCTCAGATTGGCGGCATGTTAAAGAACCCCAGGTGGTCGAAATTCCTAGAGCCCTCTACTACGGCGTCTGTCATAATGATATGGTGGTTTTGAGACGTTAAACTCCACTTATCAATCAATCAGACTTGCACTGATAGCGGCGAACCGGGCGACGGCTTTCGATCAACTGACAAGCAGCGAAGCGCGTCACCATTTATACACTTACCATCGAATGTTCTAGGGTTATCGCTAGCGGTGACGTAGTTTCTAGATTAATATGTATAGTTCGCAGAGTGGGCGTGCTGTTATCAAAATGATCTACTACAGTCATGGAGCTTCTGGAAGAGTGCTGGCGCGGTGTTTACTGAGAATTGCGTAGTGTATTGGGGCGATAACAAACCTTGAGAAAAGGAACGTGGCGTTGCTCCCTTCTGAAAAAAGCGTCGTCTTGCTGCTTGAACGGAAGATGAATGTACAGCAATATTGCCAGAAAGTACAAGGAATAATTTATGATACAGCAATATTACAACAAAAACACTGTTTCAGTTCGTTAACGCGCCTGAAACGGCTTAAAGCGCGCTACATTGACGACTTCAGGTCGTGATCGGCGTCGTTGAGTGTCGTGATGCCGTCGGGGATAACCTTTATTCGAGTGGGCCGAGACGCCGATCCGCCCTGTATGGTCCGAGGTACCGTCGTAGAAGCTTTTTTCTGAGTCCACGTCAGCGTATCGGCGTCCACACCCAAACGCGTTCACCGGGCTGGTCGGGCTACTAAGCGTCGTCGAAGATTGTAACGGCGGCTATCAGTAGTCTGTTGCTTCTTGATACGGAGGCGCACGAGTTGTCGGGCTTCTCCGGTGTGCCGAAGGTACTCACTCACATCAAGGTTTTCTTCGTCGGTTACGTTGGGTAACAGCATCGAGCGTCGTTGCTGGGCTCCTTCTGAACACTTTAAGGCAAAATGACCCGAAAAAGGAGTAACGGTACCCAATAGGCGCGCGCGACGAACGAATAGACCGTTGTTGAGGAACCACAGAGGATAACGTGCCGCGTGCAAACCACTTAGTATCCAAACACGCCCCAAAGGAATGAACTGCTTGGGGATAGCAGGCAGTGCTCTAAGCATTCCCAAGGTCACTAACCGTCCTCCTACTCTCCTGGCTCTGTCTTCCCCCGTATTTTGCTAGCGACGGTTCACGTTTCGTCGCGCTTGGAGTGCTCGACCACTGCCGCCTGG
The DNA here is from genome assembly GCF_043290135.1 of Rhipicephalus microplus. Classification (NCBI taxonomy): domain Eukaryota; kingdom Metazoa; phylum Arthropoda; class Arachnida; order Ixodida; family Ixodidae; genus Rhipicephalus; species Rhipicephalus microplus. Next base: position 97,532,891 of record NC_134701.1, read on the forward strand.
ATTCGACGATCTAGGAATTACGACGTAGTGCTTTCGTGTACGCTTGGATGAGCGTGGGCTGCTGCTTTTACGTTTAGCTGCACTCATGAAGTCTGGAGCAACTCTCGACACGTTACCACGCCACAATGTATCTCTCTGACTTCAAGATAGCCATGACCAACACACGACAGCAAGACTTGGGAAGGCCAACATGGCAGCCGAGAAGACAGCAGGCCCGAGGCCTATCGGATATATACTTCAGTCCGACACAGGGCAGAAATTTGTGCTGGATTTTTTGGCAGCTTGGTTATCATTCTTTATTCTACTCTACTTGTCGCGTGCGCCATACGGATCGCGCTTGCTGTCAACGGGCTCGGTTGTGTTGCATATCACACGCACGAAATGTACCGCGAAGGTCAGCTTGGGCATCTGCAGATCCGCTGTGCTTTGCGACCGCCTGGAAATTGGCCGCTATCGCCGTCGGCCTCCCGTACGCTTGCTCGTCGAGTGCTCACCTGTCTTCGCCGCCGCGATGAGCTCCGGGCTGATGATATTGGGCTGAAACCTCGTCGCTGTGTTGGGATCAATTAATCGAAAACACGTTGCGAGTTCTCGTAACGGGCTTGGTTGTAATATGTCGCACGGTGTAAGTGCGCTAGCACGGGCTGGCGGGGATTTCGCTAGCGTTAGAACTCAGTGAAAATTGGTCACCATTACAGTTCGCTTTCCTGGCAGTCGGTCGCAAGCAGCTCTGCGTCATTCGTTGGCCGCGGTGGCAGACTCGCGTTTGCGCGCTGCACTCGATCGAGTTTGTGGAAAAGGGCCGCATTACCGTCGATTTCTTAGCGCTAGCTCCAAACCAGTTCGGCGCTGTTCGTGGCGGCAGCCAAGCGTACGCTCGCTTTCCTGTTCGAAGTTCGCTGGTGGCAGACACTGCGCGTGCAGCGCTGTATTTCGTCTTGTGTTCGCTTGATCGAGCTGAGCGACGTCGCTCGCTTAGACTCACCGCCTTGTTGGCGGCATGGTGGTTCGCGAAGTTGTTGCGCCACGGGGATCGAAATGAGTCTTTGACGATGTGTGACATCACGGTGAAATTATTAGCATGCCATATCTCACGTTTGTTCACTTGCACGTATTTCTCATATGCATTCGTATTCATCCTCTGTCACGTGAGACTCAGTAATTTACATGCTTATTGTGCAGCTGTGGGCAGACATCGTGCTGAAGGCTGTGTGCGCTGGCGTCTGTGATGCCTGTCATCCATCTCTTTCGTCAGAACAGCTTCAGAAGGACTCTGCGAGATGTGAAGGTAAAGTTGTTTGTGTATCATAGTTTACAGGCATGTTTTTTATACAAACTTGCACGTACTTGTCATATGCGTGAATTTTCATCTTCTGTCACGTGTGTCGAACTATTTTGACTATCTTATGACAATAAGTGAACAAGGTGTGACAACGAGACTGCGCTTATACACTTCACCATGAATTCACTGAAAAGAATGCAGAAATTTTATGTGTATGTAGGAAAATAAAATATTTCGATGTGTCGCTTTTGTCTTTCGTTGTTGCCGTGACGGCGAAAGCAGTTACACATAGGTGGCTAACTACTTTTTGGCGTGTTCTTTTCTGCGCTATTTGGTTCTCACTGCGCAGAAAAACAGGCAAAAAAGTATTGGGCCTGGCAGAAAATAAACAAAAGACAATGCTTGAACTAGGCATAAAAAGTTTGTCTGATTTTAGTATTTCAATAGATCAACCGTTCGTGTGGCGAGGTGCAACTGCGAGGACTAACGGTCGCCCTGTAAGGTGTAATTGTGAAAAGTAACAACTACCTTATAACGTGCAAATGTGAGGACTAAATAGTTATTTCAGGTGAACTGTGGGACTAACGGTTACTCACTAAGGTGTAAATGTGAGGACCAATCGTTCGGCGAAGTGCAACTGTGAGGACTAACGGCTGCCCGGTAAGGTTTTAATGTGGGGAGTAACAGTTGCCTCATAAGGTGCAAATGTGAGGACTAAATGATAGTTCTTTGAGGTGAATTGTGGGACTAATGGTTACTCACTAAGGTGTCAAAGTGAGGACTAAATGTTAGTCTTTTGACTTCATCTGTCGGGACTAACTGATACCCGGGGCCGTCATTCTTTGAAAGAATTAATGCTAGTGGCAGCCGCATTAGTCCCCAAGAGGACGAATCACACATCCTTTGAACACCCTTTTGCCTTGGAGTGTAGACCAATTTGTAGGAAGATATATGCTTCATCTCCTGCACCACTGTGTTGTATGCGAAGGTTGTGTACGGGAGAATGGCGTCCCGTGTCTTGTGTTGGACATCGACGTACATTGCCAGCATGTCGCCGATGGTTTTGCTTAGCCGCTCGGTGAGGGCGTTGTTCTGTGGGTGGTACGCTGTCATCCGGTGGTGGTTTGTCTGGCTGTATGCCAAAATCACTTCAGTTAGGCCAGCAATGAATGCCGTTCCTTTATCGGTGATCAGGACGCAATGACGTAGGACGATGTTTTCGACAAAGAACTTAGCTGCCTCTGATGCACTGCATTTGGGCAGGGCTTTTGTCTCGTCTTTCGGGTGAGGTGGTCGGTAGCTACCACGATTCACGTGTTTCCGAAAGCCGACGTCGGGAACGACCCCGGTAGGTCCACAACTATCTACTGTTATTGTCGGCGAGGTGGTTCAATGGGCTACAGGAATACCGCTGTCTTGCGTCACTGGCAGTCCCGGCATGTTCTCACATAACGAGTGACATCGGCAGTAAGAAGTGGTCAGTAGTACCTTTCTTGTATTCTCGCGAGCTTGCAGGAAAGACCGAGGTGCCTTGCCGTTGCATTCTCGTGCAGGGCCTACAAGAGTTCTGGTCGCAGAGCTGAAGGTCCAACAAGCAGGTACTTGGCTCGAAGTCGTGCGATGTTTTTATTTTGAAAAAGACCATTTTGCAGGAAGAATGGCGCAAGTGGGTGCTTGAATACTTTCGGAACTTCGGTGGTCCTGCTTTCGAGGTGTTCTATTAGGGCCGTTATTTCCAGGTCGCCCGCCATCGTACAGTGAAGTCATCGGCAGTTATCGTTCCCAAGAAGTAGTCGTCATCCGGATAGTCGGGAGGGGGTCGGTCGACAGGCACACGAGAGAGACAGTTGGTGTCGGAGTGTTTCTTGTCGGACCTGTAAACGACGGTAATGTCACATTCTTGAAGTCTCAGGCTCCATCGTGCCAGGCAACCTGTAGCATCCTTCCAGGTAGCTTTTCCAGTTCGCCAACTTTCTGCACAAAAACGGCGCCGAGACATAGGTTGCTTGCATCAGCGTGTATTTCTGTTTCGGTGAATTTGTTGAAATTGGCTAAAAACAGAGGTGTCTGGAGGCGATATTTTCGCTTCTGGAAAGCGTGTTTCTGCGACAATTTTCATTTGAACTCCACGTCGGTCCTGGTAAGATTAGTGAGTGAATCGACGATGCAGGCGAATATTCTGATGAGCCACCTATAATAGGTTCACAGGCCCAGAAATCGGCGCACTCTTTTCTTGTGATTGGGTGGCGGGAAGTCGGCAATGGCGGCTGGGTTCTGCGGAATGGAATAGACTCCAGACTTGCTAATCACGTGTCCCAGAAACAAGAGTTCCTTGTACGCAAATCTGCTCTTTTTTGGCTTCAGAATGAGTCCAGACGTCTTGACGGCTTGAAATACAGCATAAAAGCACCGAAGATTCTCGTCAAAGCTAGAGTAAAGCACGAAGACATTGTCCAAGTACACAAGGCGAATCTTCCACTTCAATCTTGCCAGTACTGTATCCATAACGCGTTGAAAAGTTGTAGGCGCTTCGCAAAGACCAAAGAACATAACCCTAAATTCCAAGAGGCCGTCCAGTCTTATAAACGCCATCTTTTCTTGGTCTCTTAGATAAACTTCGATTAGCCAATAGCCAGTCTTGAGTTCCATTGACAAAAAGTACTTAGCGTAATGGAGCCGATTCAGTCTGTCGTCTATTGGTGGGAAAGAATACACGTTCTTTTTTGTGATTTTGTTCAAGCTTGATAAACGACGCAGAAACGTAGGGTTCCATCTTTATTCTTCACTAACACCACGGGAGACACCCATGAACGGCTAGACGATGTCATTCTGCAGCATTTCACCAATTTGTCTCCTTACGGCCTCGCGTTCTCGCGTCAAAACCCTGGACGTACTCTGACGGAGTGCTCTGGCATTTTTCTCTTTTATGATGCAATTTTTCATGATCGGGGTCTGCCGAATTTCGGACGACAACAAAAAGCAATCTTCGTTTTGCAGGAGCAGGGTCTTGAGCTGTTCTTGCTTATGGTTCTGAAGGCTGGGATGGACGTAAAAAGCTGAGGAGCAACGCTGTAGTACTGTACATCTTTCGATCAACGCTGTAGTACTGCGAAGTATGCGGGATAAGTACGGCCAGTAATGGTGACTCTCGCTGTGCATATTCCTGCCGGCGTTACGAGGTGACCTATGGCTGTGCGGAGTTCGCGGCCTTCCCAAGCTGTCCTAACTTTTTTCAACTTCACGGCGAACGACCCACTGATGATGGAATAGTCGGAATAGACGAGAGCGGTCACAGTGTGGCCGGCGATAAGAACGTCAAGGTCGCTAGTCCGCCGTCTCACGTGCAGTTAGGCAGTGGTACCGGATCACGACTGCGTCGGCTTGTTCTGCTGCTTCCATGTTGCATCGTCTGGCCACCTTTGGTAAATTGGTTTCGTCACCACGACTTTGTCCAGTTGGCATTGTGTTCGGAAAGCTCCATCACGGCATCGTCGTCAGAGAATATCCGGTAGTTCCTCACACAGCAACCATGCCTCCATCGGTTGCTGCCTTTAGTTTCCCGGATTCAGGCTAGAATTCCGGCCCTGCGTTAGGCCGGAGTACTGCCGGTGGTGCGGTGACATGTGGCGGCTGGGCGACGACAAACGGGAAGGACTTCATGGGGTCCATTAAATTTCTTTTAGGTAGTTGGTGACGTCCCGACGCCGTTCCTCTGGCTGCGGCCGTGGTGCATTGACATAGAAGCCACGCAGTCCCGTCTGTCGGTACTGGCGACGGCGGTAGGTTTGCCCGGCCACACCACACTTGTAGAAGAGCGGGCAGTTGTCAGGTGCACGCCAAACGTCGGTCTTCCTCGGCGCACTGCACTGGCCTGCTGGCGAAAGGTAGGATGTATAGGGTGGGGGTGAGGGTGGCAGGGGTGCTGTTTGGTGACGGATGTTCGACGAGGCGGCGTTTTGGCGTGGACGGTGAGTAGGCTTGTTGTGCGCTGCAGCGGCGTAGCTCAGAGCTTCCGGCTCGCGCAGCGGTGCTTGGCGAATTCGAAGCAATTGCCGAACTAGTTCTCGCACAATGTCAATGATCGAGTCCACCTGAGGCTGCGCTGAAGGCAACCCCTTACGCAGCTCTTCCAGCACGATCAGTCAATTGTTTCACGCAGATCTTCGGAGTCAATGACTTGAGAAGCTGCGCAGTCTGGAGACAGGCGACGATTATACTGTCTGGTGCGCATGTCATGGATCTTATCGATAGTGCTCGCCTCCGATACAAATTTTTGGAAGGTGTTTGGTGGATTCCTCAACAGTCCCGCGCAAAGCTACTGATTGACTTCTCGCATGAGGAACCAAACTTTCTTTTTTTGGCATTTCTGGGTCAGCATGGCGGAAGGGCTTAGTCATTTCTTTTGTGAAGAGCATGACATCTTCGTTTGGTAGCTACACGTGAGTTTTGGGCAAAGTTTCCGCCCTCTCTTTGCGGACGACGCTTGTAAAGTTGCTTAGAACCAGGAGCGTAGTCAAGATGGACTCTTGGTTCTCGAACAACGTCCTGGCGGTGTCTTGCAAGGCAAAATGGACATGCCACAGCCTGTCATCTTCGGCCTACTCATTGAAAAGGGAGACTTGGTCGAACTTTGCAGGCCAGTTTTCTGGGTATTCGAGTGGCGAACCTCGGTACGTGGAAGGCTCCTTGGTTTGCCAGAGCAAGATCGGTGCCGCTAGTACAGGCACTGTCATGGTCGCCGTGGTTGACACCAAAGGCTTGGTATTCCGAGTTTTGTCGAGTAGAAGCCCGTACTCCGGTGGCAGCCCTTGTTTACTACGGCTAACTTGCTGCTCGTAGATTGCGGTGTCTTCGTGGTGTGAGGTTGGTTCACGGCTTGACGGGGGTGTCCGGTACGTCAAGAAAGCAGCACCTCCACCAGATGTCACGGGGTCATGACGTGGCTGAATGCCGGAGACCGTCAGATAAAACTGTTTATTTGGGAGATCGTGTGCCCAGTGAACAAAAAGTCGGGTTACAATAGCATATTTGCATTGACAGCGGCGAATGGAGCATCGGCCGTCGATCAACTGACAAGCGGCGAAGTGCGTGGGCATTTATACACTTGCCATTGAATGTTCTGGAATTATCGCTAGCGGTGACGTAGGCTCCAGAATCACTCGACGTAGGGTCGTCAGGAAGGCTAAAATATAATTCCAGCGCTTCTTCTCGCGTCAGAAATCGTTTACCTGCGTTTTTACAAGCAAACAGAAAACAAAATAGTCGGTTAAATGTTCCACTACACATCGAATGCAGGCAGCGGTGGCAGTAGGCTTATCCCATCGTCATGCAGTTTTTGCCCTGGCACCATTCGAAAAAGCTTTTAGGAGTAAATATTGCTTCTATTGTTCAAAACACCCCATTATTACCAGCTGGACCTATTTCTTTTGAAGCACAGAAATGTGTACCCTCACTTGTCATCTTGAATTATTCTTTTCCGGAGACTCACACTTCGGAAATTTTGTGCCGCCGGTAAAACAAAAAACACAATTTTGAAAATAATGTACACCTCACGCTACTTATTGTAGAGATTCTAAAAGAGATTCAACGGAAGTGTAAAAACCTCAGTGTAGAAGGCAGCACGAAGAAAGTAGGCTTGATGCGTCCCATTGTTTTCTACGAGCAATTCTGTGGGGAACAGAAAATGGGACAGGTATTTTCCGTTGCCCTACAAGGGGTTAACATGCACCAAAATGTGAGCACACGGGCCTACAGTATTTTTGCCTCCATCTAAAATGCAGCCGCAGCAACCGGTATTTGATCCTGCGACGTCAGGGTCAGCAGCCGATACCTTAGCCACTGGACCACCGCGGTGGGGCAAGCTTTTCATGTGACTGTCCAGGATATATTCAATGAAAGGTGAACGAAGAGACAAACTTTGGATAGGGTGGTTCCACGTGTGGTGTTAAAGGAGCAAGGACAATCATTTGACGCATCTCACGTTTTCGATAATGCTTAGTTAATTATCTAGTAACGATTTGGTACCAATAATGCAACGGAAGATTGAACAACTTTATGTAGTATCCATTGGTATCAGCAGTTTTGAACACAAATTAAGATGCATGCAAAGCCCGCCAAAATTTTGATGCTGCCGACGCCACCAAGCGCTCACCGGTGGTGGTTCCGCACCATCTGTTCACGTGGCCATATGAAATGGAAACAGGAATTTGAGTTGATCTTTCAACTGCGCGGCGCACACGTGTATAGGCATGTCTTTGTCAACGCCATTGAAGTCGCCGTCATCATCAGTGTCCAAAAGCAATAATGAAAACACTGAAAATATAGAATCGTGGTGATTCATGGCACTGCGAAGGATTTCGGTTCGATCTCCTTCTGAACAGTGATTAGGAAATCGACTCCGGGCGAAAAGGCGATGAGTGAGCTGGAGACGCACACCTGGGCCAACGCTGGCTGGTAAGACATACGAACGCTGCGTGCGGGTCACTTGTTCGCAATGACCGCAGCTTTAAAAATTGGCAGCATATCCAAGGATTGAATGATGAATAGTGGAGCGAAGCATCCGTCCGTCCCTTCGTTCTTGAGTCCGTCCATCCAGGCGTGCGTCTGTGTGGCTGTTTGTGCGTCCGTCTGTTCGTGCGTCCGCATGTTCATCTGTGCGTCCGTCCCTGCTTTCGTCCATGCATCCGCTCCTCCGTCCGTCCATGCGTCAATCCGTCCGTGCAGCCATCCGTGCATCCGTCCATGCATCTGTCTGTGTGTCCGTTCGTCCATCTGTTCAACACTCCATGTACCACCTTTTCACATTTTTAGGAGCGAAGCTCCTTAAGGCGTGGGCTGTGCGTCCTCTGTATGTAGCCATCTCTCGTTCAGTTTTAAGTATTACGCTAGCCACCGCCCGATCTAAAGGGTACAGCCATATCCATCCGTCCATCCGTCCGTCCGTCCATCCATCCATCCATCCATCCATCCATCCATCCATCCATCCGTCCGTCCGTCCGTCCGTCCATCCGTCCATCCGTCCGTCCGTCCATCCATCCGTCCGTCCGTCCGTTCGTCCATCCATCCGTCCATCTGTCCATCCATCCATCCATCCATCCGTCCATCCGTCCGTCCGTTCATCCTTCCGTCCATCCGTCCGTCCATCCGTCCGTCCGTCCGTCCAAAAGATGCAAGATGTTATAAACTAGACGGCGGTACGTGTAGTATATTATGAAAGATGTGAGGTGTTATAAAATAGGAATGATGCCACATATGGCGCGTGTCATCGTTCGATATAGTGCGGCGAGGTGCGCTAGGGGGAGCGTTGCAATAAAATCGAGTGGGCAAAATGCACGGAGGATTCATGGTTCACCAGGTTTACCTCCAGAGCTTCGCCCACTCATCATCATTCACTTCGTGGATATGGCGGCATTTTTTTTCATCATATATTCCTCATATAGAAGCACCACCATCCAGCGGACATTCCAAGGACTGAACGAGAGGAGGCACATGCACACTTTCTTACGGTTTGCGATTCGTGTCTACTTCCTACCTTGAGCCACCTCGAGTTCATGGTATATACTAGTTCACTGTATTCATGGCACAGCGGCCCAATGTTCGCTAAACCTTTCTAAAACCTAGGAGGTTACGCCCAGCGAGTAAAACGTAGCAACCCTTTCTTGTCTTCTGTGCGTTGGTGATGAATGGAAGGATAGATGAAGAACTTTTATTGGGGTCCTGAGGGATTCCACCCCTGTTTTATAGGGGTAGGATCGCGGGCCGCTCCCACGTTGGGACGGGGAGGCCCAGCCTCACCGCCGCATCGTGGGCCTTCTGGACAGCCTTGAGTTGTTGTATGAGAACCGGACTCGTGAGCAATAAATGAAAGGAGTTCTCAGAAAATTCTTCATTTTTTCTTTGTAAAGAGGGGCACCTCCAGAGCATGTGGTTAAAATCACTGCGATTCTGGCAGTCTGGACAAAGTTCCGAAATATCGGAGTAATGGCTATAGGTTACGAGGCTAGGGTATGTTCCCATCTGAAGCATGCGAAGAGAGATTGCCTGTGGCCTAGACAACTTTTCGTGTGGCAATGGAAATGACCTACGGCCTAATTAATAATGCTTCGTGATCTCGTTGAAGGTAGTCAAAATGTCCCTAAAATGAAGGCTGCTGGCTGACTCCTCTGTCTGAGAAGCACAAGTCCCGGCGTGGTAAGAGAAGCCTCGCGCCTTGGAGTGGGCTAGCTCGTTGACATTGGAAAGGCCTCCAACCCCTAAGCCAAGGTGAGCAGGGAACCAAATAATTGTGTGGTGGGTGAGTTCCTTGTGAGCGAGAATTCTCAAAACTTCCTTGCAAACGGAACCAGAAGCGAAGGCCCTAGCAGCGGATTTAGAGTCCGTATAAATATCAGTCCTTTATGGATCAAGGAGTGCTAGTGCAATGGCCATCTGTTCTGCTTTGTAAGAAGAAGGGGTTCGAACCGACGCCGAGGATAAAATCTGACCCTTAGTATCTACGGATACTACCGCAAAGCCAGCGGAAACGCCATACTGGGCGGCATCAACAAAGCATGAAACAGACGATTGTTTGTGAGCTCGAGCTAAAAGAGAGGATGCTCGAGCGACACGCCTGCCCGCGTTGTACTGTGGATGCATATTTCGTGGAAGGGGGCATAATTTGATGCGAGAGCGTATATAATCATCGAGTGGCGTATTCTGCACTTCGAGCGTCAGGGGGTTGACTCCAGTGTCAATCAGAATCTTTCTCCCCGCTGGTGTGATCGAAAGCCTGGCAACCTGTGCCGTTTGTTGAGCCTCGATTACTTCTTCAAGCGTGTTGTGGACTCCAAGTTTCATAAGGTTCTCAGTGCTTGTGCGCATAGGAATGCCAAGAACTTTCTTGATGCTTTTCCTTATGAGGATGTTCAATTTATTTCTTTCATGGAGTTGCCACCTGTGCATAGATGCGACATAGCTTATGTGGCTCATCAAGAATGCATAGAATGTGCGTTGGTGAGCAATAAAAAATTGGCAGCGTGCACGTTAACTAAAAACCTAATTCTCCTGTCTCTCATTCCCCCTTAGCAGCCATTAGCAGATACATTAAGCACTCTTTTTTATTGTTCAACAACGCACAGAAGAAATTTCTCACTGGCACAACCTTGGAGGTCAAAATGTTATACTTGTTACACACTACTACAACGGCTACGAGAGACGAACGGGTGCCGTTATATGGAGCTTCGCCATCAGCGTTCGTGTGTGTGTGTGTGTGCGGCTCTCGCCGACGAGTACGTACAGTGTTTTGGCGGCGTCTTTTCGGCGTCTCACCCGCATTCAGGTTCCCTGGGGCTTCGGCCCAGAAGTCGCCGACCCCTGGGGCCGCTGGGAAGATGGCGTTGAGGCCAGTAAGCACCCCGCCAAAAGAACATTGTTTCACGTTTACCGTTCCTGCAGGCGAGGTCTCCGTCGATGAGATCATCGAGTGTCTCGAAGAGACGACCGGTAGTGAAGGGGTGTTGTTCCTGCAACACCTCGGCGCTTTGAAGTTCTTGGTAGCAACGAGGACAGCGAAACAAGCCACCAAGCTCATGGTGAATGAAGGTTTTGTCCTTCAGAAGAAAAACGTTCAAGTGGAAGTCGTTGGCCCACCAAGTGTGTTCGTGAGCGTGTACAGGTCACCGCCGTACGTACCCGATGACGCGGTCGTCTCTGCTTTGCAGCCTTTGGGCAAAGTGCGTAGTATAACATATGTTAGTCTGCAATGACGTCAGTCTACATTGACCGTTACACGAGTGGTGAAGATGGAAATGGAAAAGCCGGCACCGAACTTAATTTCGATCCATGGACACCGCGTTGTGTTGGAGTACAGTGGAATGCGTAACGTCTGTGCGCGTTGCCACAACGAAGGCCAAGTGACCATAGCCTGTGCAACACCTTTTTTTTCATAGATGCAGCGCGTACGGACACGCTGTGGAAGAGTGCACTGAAGCCTGCAGAAGGTGTGGAGGTGATCACCCGACCAAAGAATGTTTGAAGCGCAGATCATACGCAGACGCAGCTCAGAAGACGCCGTCACCGAGTGTCCAAGACTTCCCAACAATTGAAGAATCCTCTTCATGCTCCTCAAGTGTGGCCACGCAATCTAGAACCTATGAAGTACTGCATCCTCAAAACAAAACGACACCAGTCAAGACACCAGACCACTGAGAAGAATAGAGCCTGTCCGATGCATTAGTATGCATTACGCTACTCGCGTAAAAGCCGGCAAGTACGCCAGAAGGGGGAACTTCAGATAAACAGCCCGCTCAGACGCAACATGAACACCCAAATGGGAGTTCCACGGAAACACGCAGTGATTTTTCTTCACTAGTAGGCAGCATCGAAACTTGACATAACGGCAGCGCATCAATGGCGTCCGAGAAGTGCCAATGCTGGACGACCCAGATACCCATTACAAGAGGCGTTGCAGAAAGCACTGCTTTGATTTCCTCTGCCCCGACAGCGACAGACGCCAGTGACAGCCCACCAAACGCTAACCTTGAAATGTGAAAACCTTGAAGAACATGAACGCTACGCTTTTGACATCGATGAAGCAGCTAAGAAGCCAACCACCAACGCGGAGCAAACCGGCGGACATCGAGGTTTCTACCAAACCCGCACGATCTGCAGACGCATCGAGTCCTTGGAGTTCACAACGCCAATCCAAGCCAAGCAGTGGGAGCAGCGGCAGCGGCTCCGCTAAACAGGGAACATATAAGAAACCCCGCGTGGTATTACCACCACGGCAAACGTCACCAACTGTGAGCGACGACGATATGTGCTTTTAGCATTTGGCTCTTCTCTCTCTTACCTTTTCTTTCCTTTAAGAAACTTCCCCGCCTTTATTTCAATAATGGCATCCTTTTCTTTTATGTCGTTTAATGATCGCGGTTTTCAGTGAAGTAGCAGGTAGTACTTGACCTCGCGCGTGCGCATCGCGTAGACAAGCTCTTTGACAAACTTTCGCATTGAGCCTGACGTTGCAGAGTTTCAGGAAAGGTTTCATGTAGATACCTTCTCACTCACAGATGCGCGTGCACGTGGCACAGGAGTTGTTTTCATGAACACAACGCTGAGGAGGTGTGCTCACTGTCTTGTTGACACCGAAGGCCGCATCATAACAGTAGATGTGGTACTTAACAGCAAACGAGTCAGATTTGTCATTGTATATGCACCCGTAACGAGGTCAGAAACGAACGGGTTCTATAAAGGTGTCAGAAATTTTTTGATCAAGCCGATATCATATGTGCTTGTCGGAGATATCAACTGCGTGCTCGATACTACACGAGACGTCAGGGGTCACGGCCAAGGCGCCAACAACTATTATGCCAGAGAACTACAGCAATTAGGTCATGATCTCAAGCTGTCAGATGGGTGGTTAACTCAACATGGAGTCAGGTTCGTCGCAACCCGCGCTTGTGGCATTCAACAAAGCCAAATTTATAGAGTTCATGTGCCCGAAGACCTTTTAGTGAACCTACAAGCATGTGAAATGGTCCAGCTTGCGCCAAGCCAGGAGAAACTCAGCGATCATGCTCCGTCACTCTTCACCTTTAACGTGAGCACAACAACGAGAATCCACAAACCATGGAGGATGAACCCAACTATTCTTCATGATGACGAAAGCATTTCCGTACTTCAAACTGAGCTGGCGGCTTCAGTGGCAGAAGTGGGTTGCATAACTCTTCGACTACATGGGACCACTTGAAATCTTGTTGGCGCCTCATAGCTCAACAGGCAGGAAAAGCGCGCCACGCTCGCCTCACGGCCAAGATTAATGAGATTCTCCGACGCATTCAAATCATTAAAAGAGGTGGGTCAACTAAGTTCGCTATGCTCGAATACCTTGAAGCACATAAAATTAAGTATCAAAATCTTCTAAAGCAGAGGTCCTAGGCTACAAGGCTCGCAAGAGAAATGCACTTATCGACAGATGAAATTGCATACTTGACATATTCGCAAAGAAACCAGGATTGTCGATGCCAGCTCCGCTGCATCGACGAGGCACTGAAAGAGTATGGTACCATTTTTAATGACCCGGACGAAGTTAAAAAAGTTTTCCGAGACTACTTTGCAAAACTGTTTACTGCAGACCATGACGCACAGGACGACGAGTTTATTGCTAAACTCTCAGCCTTTTGCGAATGTTTGTCATCGCTAGGCTTAGAAGACTGTTTTGTATTATATGCAGAAACTGATAAAGAAGCAGTATGGTACGCCCTAAAATCAAAGAATATGTCCGCGTCACCAGGCCCAGACGAAATACTCACGGGATTTTACCTGGATTTTTTTGATATTTTGGGAGATGCGATCACCGATCTTGTGAATATTTTTTTGCGTGATGGCCATCAACCGCAGTCCTTCAGCGCAGGAAGGGTGATTCCATTACTGAAAGAGGGTTTGGAGCCATCAGATCCTAAATCTTGGAGGCCTATTACTCTTCTAAACACAGACTATGAGTTAGTAGCCACGCTGCTATCACGGCGTCTGCGGCCTTTCTTGGAAAAGATTGTGTCCCCCTTGCAGTCATGTGCAGTACCAGGATGTTCCGTCTTCGTACCTCTTACAATCATCAGAGACCTCTTTGCATACGCCAAAGAAAAACAAATCTCAGGAGTATATATTTCACTTGATCAGGCCAAAGCATTTGAACATGGGTATCTTCTCGCTATTTTGCGCATATTTGGCCTCCCAGATCAGTATGTGCGACTGGTAGAAATACTTTATCAGGACCTCTCAAACTGTCTTTATTTCAACAATGAAGTGACCAGAAGCTTCACAATTCAAGAAGAAGTGAGGCAAGGCTGTCTGTTGTCTCCGGTATTATTCATTTTGTCTCTAGAGCCTTTGATTGAAAAGGTTGCAAATTGCGAACGGATAGTGGATTTCCTGATGCCCGGCAAGGAAACCTTCAAAATTATTGCATACGCCAACGATTTTTCGGTATTTTTTCGTAACTCGTCTACCTATAGTACATTCCTTGACCTTTTCGCTGAGTATTCCTATCTGTCTCGTGCTTTTTTAAACACCACCAAACGTAAGGCATTGCGCTTTGGAGACTTCAGAGAACTATTGCCAGGAGACTTAGAATACATTCAAGCTGTTAAGTTGTTAAGCGTTTACTTTGAGGAAGGAGATGTATAGAAAAGACCTCGGATGACGCGTTTAGGAGATCTACCGACGTCATAGCAGCAGCCACTCATTTTAACTTGTCACTAACGGCAAAAGCAACAGTCATCAAGACACAGGCATGCGCTTTTGCGTTCTAAATAGCTCACACCGCCTTGCTACCTTGCCGTGTTGCAGGACGCCTCGCCGCTATGGCGGGGACCTTCCTCTGGGGAGGAAAATCAGCAAACGTAGGGAGGAAATTTTTACAGCTTCCCACAAACCGTGGAGGCTTGAGTCTCCCAGATATACCAACGTTCACGAGAGCGCTGGCTGCAAAAACAACACAGAAGCTGTTCGATGGCAGCAACTACCCCGGGTTCAGGCTCATCATGTACTGGAGCAGTACACTAAAAGGTACTTTCACGGCCAATCTGTACATCGGACCACGAGCAGAAATTCCGCTTAAGTTTTACAGAGCTGCCAGTGGCTTAAAAAGAACAGTGGAATCAATAGGTTCATGCAGTCTTGAAGATGTTTCATCGCAAGAAATAAGCGAAATGATAACAAGTAGCACACTAGCAAAAAGGAAGAAACAGCATCCTGCACGGAAAATGGTAACGAAGGCGTTGCAATCGTGCACCTAATCAGGTGCGCGAATTTGATTGGTTGAGAAGATGGAGGGCATTGCCTACGCGTGACCGGTTAGTACATTGGAGAGTCGTTCCAAATGACCGCTGCCCAAATTGTGTCAAAAGAGAGACGACCCAACATGCTCTGTTTCAATGCCGGTGGCCAGGGGCGTCTGGCACATGGTACAACGCCTCTTTGGCCTTCGCACGGTGCGCATGGGAACAGAACGTGGACTGTTTGTAAGACTGGACTTTCTGTAGTGCGGGAGGTGCCGATCCCGCACTACAGAAAAATCGGCTCATTGTGTGGAATTACCTAGATCAGCAGCTGGAAACGCATGGCGAAGAGGCCTTCCTTCGACGATGGAAAACATGATTCTTCAAAATAAAAGAGGACAGCTGAGGTTTCTGGTTGTCCCGTACTAGCCCTGCGCCCACTCTAGCACGCATGCAAAAGTGACATCCTGTTAAATGTAAATAACTTGATTCTCTTTAATTTTCCTTTCACTTGTAACATTTCGATACTCCGCGATCAATATAATTTTGGTGCTCATTTGTAAGCAGTATACGCTGTCTTTATTTGTTTTTGATATTTTGTTTGGGTACGTACAAGTTGAGTGTACAATAAACTTCTCTTTTTCGCCCCTTTTCAACGCGGTCACCGTTCCAGCGGCGTTGCTGTCGGGTGTGCACTCGCGACTTTTCCAGCCAATTTTGAGAGGCCTGATCCCATCGTCGTCGGCCCCTGCTGGGACCAGCGAGGATGGCGTCAAGGCCTGCGGCGCTCCCGCTTAAGGAGCACTGCTTCGAATTCACCGTTCCGGAGTGGACGGCGTCCGTCGACGAGATCATTGATGGCCTCGAAGACGTCATAGGGAATAAAGGGGTGCTGTTCCTGCAACACCTCGGAGCTTCAAAGTTCTTAGTTGCGGCTCGGTCGGCTGCACAAGCAACCAAGTTGATGGTAAACCAAGGATTCAAGTTACATGGTCAAAAGGTACAAGTTGAACAGTCGGGGTACCAGGCGTGCAAGTCAGTGTGTTCCGTCTACCGCCATACGTATCAGATGACGCAGTTATTTCAGCTCTTCAGCCATACGGGAAAGTGAAGGGTATCACATTTGTTACCTTACAAAGGCATCAATTGTTGTACACTGGTACCCGCATCGTCCGAATCGAACTGGCTAAGCCCGCCCCTAACTTTTTATAAAATAAAGGTCACCGCGTGATGCTCGAGTATTGTGGTATGCGCAGAGTATGCGCACGCTGCAGAAGAGAAGGTCATGTTGCGGCTACTTGCTCAACACCCTTCTCTCAACCATGTGGCACCTCAGGCCATACATCTGAGGATTGTGTGTCCAAGTGTAAGCGCTGTAATGGGGACCACGCAACGAAAGATTGCTCACGTCCCAAGTCATACGCAGACGCAGCGCAGAGCACCTCACAGTCACTGAAAGAATTCCCAGAACTTTGAGAGAGTGCTTCAAAGAGAACAACCCAAATTGGAACATCCAGGCACATGGAAGTTTTGCAACTCAAAACCAAGCCATGACAACAGAATATTCCAAATGATTGGGATGTACACAGCGCAATCGATACAAAATTTTATGACGCCAAGACAGAAGACGCCAGCGGCGTTGATGCCGCGTCGCCATGCACAACGAGTGACGATGACGTTTCTGCGCTGACTGGAGATACTACAGCGTTGTCATCTCCCACGACGTCGTCAGAGGAGCCCAGCAACACTGTGGTGACGCCGAGTACGTCTGGTACGTCCTCATCAGAGGAACTCAAGGTCACAGAAAACGAAACAATCCTCGAACGCGTCACCGCTGGAGGAAGCGTCCCAAGCATCTCGGAGCGCTGTCCAACCGGGAAAATCGCTCAGACCTTCCGAGGCAACAAGTGCAAGTGACGAGATCCGTGAACGGTCACCTGTGGGCCTCTAAAGTCGCGTGAGGACTACGCTACCTTCGCAAGAAAGAAGTAAAGACCACGTCTTCAAGGAAACCTAACACGCCTCCTACACACGCTGTACAGGTCCAAGAAGAAGCATCCGAAAAGACATCCAGACATCGTAGAAGCTGGTCACCAACACGAAAATTAAGGAGTGACAGATTTTCGCAAGCCTCACAATCGGTATCTTTCTCCCCCTAAATTACGTGTTCTCCCGACAAGTTGTTGTCCCAGGTCCCGTTAATTAGAAAGGCGATCGCCAGGCTAATTTCAAGAGCCGAAGTATCGGCCCCCCGAACAGCACCACGAAAGCGTGAACAATTAAAAAGTGGTCCTATTTGGCGCGCCGGCGGACGCCGGCTGTGGCCCAAAGAACAAGTCAAAGCCGAGAGTTGATAAACAAAACACAAATTATATTCTCAATTATGACAGATCAAAACGATACACAAGTATGCACACTCGACAATAGTTGAAAATCATATGTCGCAAATCGAACAATGTACTACACAGTACAATCAGCCACTCTCGAAACAACGGACACATGCAACAACATGCACTACAATGCAGTCACATGCATCGAACAACCAAGACACTTAAAGACTAAAGAGATAGAAAACCTATTCAGTCCAAAGTTCTTGGAACAAAAGTCTGGATGATACTCTTCCGAGAATCACTCACTCAAAGTCCAGCGTTCTTGTCGTTCCACTACCCCCGAAGTTTCTCTTCCAGGAAACCTCGCGTCTTCACTTTGCCGCTCCCCAAGCTTCAAACTTCTTCGGCGGAAACACGTCGGCTTCACACTCGCAGCTGTTGCCACGCGTCTTCGCTCGATAGCGGTAGACACACACCCTTGCCTGTAGCTCGAGTCGTCACCCCTCAGGTGGAAATCCTCTTTTTCTTCTCCTTTGTCACGGAAGACAAACGGCTTCGCCCACAAGGCGGAACACCCTACGCACTCTGGCGCATACTTTCTTCTTCTCCTGCTTTGTCACTAAGGACAAAACCTTCACCGACAGATACGGCGGAATACCCTACGCACATTGGCGTTAACTTCCTTCTTCTCCTGATCTCCCATCTCGGCTGCTCGATTAAATACCTTCCGTGCGAGATTCCAAAAAGTTCTCATCATTTCGTCGGCGCGATACGCAGCGAAGGCTGGGGAAAGGGCGAGACGGTACGAGGGCCGTCCGCGACGGATGACGCAAGCCTGCATCACCACGCCTCTTTCCATCTAGAACGTTCCAGGGCTTGCTCGGGCGCCGATGAGAGGAGGCTCGTCGGCGATCCCACGCTTCCGAGGGGAGAGGGACGCGCGCTCGGGTAGTCTTTGGAAGCTTGTTTTCTATTTTTTTATTGTTGACCTCGAGGCATCCTTCCGGCGTTTCGTCGCGAGAATTTGGCGGCGCGCCCTTTTTGAGCGCTCGTTTTATGACACTGCCCCCCACTTAAAGAATTTTATCTCATAATATTCAAAACCACACAAACGAGCGCCAACAGTCACCACACACTTAAAGACTGTAACATAGTCCGTTGCTCATGACACGTCACATTCACAATAGATAACTCAATACAATTGTACCATGTAATTCAATCTCACAACACATAAAATATAGCCACCGGCACATGAGTACAACACTCCACCACATATTCCAAACAATACAAATGTACAAAGTTCTCTCATTACAACAATTGTACAATACTATACATCACGTCACAGCACAAACACTTCGACACTTGTGACACAGGATAACACAATAACAACACAGCAAAACGCATTCCGATTTGACCTCAGAACCTATCCTAAGTACTTCGAGCTGCACTTGCGCCCTTTCTTGCGGTGCTCGCTCGATCTTTTTTTGTTTTCCCTCGTTTTGTTTTGGCGAGCCCTTTCCACCGATGGTATCTGAGGCGGCGTCTCAGCCATCATTGTCACTTCCGACATCGTTAGTGGGTCATGACGCTCAACCCATCCCGTCCGGTTATTCACCCGCTTGTTCATGTCCCGACATTTGGCCTGGCTGGCCGACTCCGTCATCTTTACATTGTCGGTCAGTCGAGGTCGAGCCGACGTAAGTCCAGCTGCCCAGCACGTAAACTCATTCAATACGATCATGTTTTCATTCGCTCTCTCTTGCGCCCAAGCTTCACCTTGGGCTCGAGTGGAATCCTTCAAGGGGTTTTTCTCCGCTGTATCTCGCGGTCCCTGGGTCGGCAGGGGCTCCCTCTTCGGTCTTCCCCCAAACGTTCTGGTTCCTTCGGCCCTCGCGCCCCATCGATGTTTCCTATGACGAGGTCGGACAGGGGGGTCGTCATGCATAGAACGGTAACCTTCCCGCTGAAGTACAGGGTTTACACCTCCATCTCTGCTTCGGGAAGCATCCGAACCGTACTGTCAATTAGGCAAACTGGTTTCGTTTTGCCTGTTAACTCAGTTTCCCGTACCAAATTTCTCCACACGATAACAGTGGAGCTGCCGGTATCTCTTAACACCGTAACCTTCTTGCCCGCAACTTTTCCAGGCAGCGTTGGCATTCCCTTCGTAACACCGGTCGGCTGTTATGTCACAACAGCACCCACAATAGGAAGTTTCTCCCCATTTTTCAACTCTACAAATCCGTCGGTGACGTCTTCACCACCGGGTTTCGGTGCTGCTAGCACACAGGATAACCGGTGAGTTTGACTCGCTCCGTTACGACATGCGTCTGCTTTGTGCCCAGTCTGACCACACTTGAAAGATTTTACGACCGTGGGACTCGTAAAGTTAGTTCGACAGTTGTTAGCGCGATGACCAACTCAGTTACACAGAAAACATCGCGGAACAATCTCCGGTGCACGCTTCTTTTGTTCGGGTGCCGATTTCTTCGAATCTTCGGGACACTCCTTCTTGACTCTGGCCAAATTTGTGCCACCTTGCACTTCCAAGAATTAATCAGCCAATTCAAGCATTCCTTCA
This sequence comes from Rhipicephalus microplus, assembly GCF_043290135.1. NCBI lineage: Eukaryota > Metazoa > Arthropoda > Arachnida > Ixodida > Ixodidae > Rhipicephalus > Rhipicephalus microplus. The sequence goes on from NC_134701.1 coordinate 97,552,838, forward strand.
AGTGACTCAGCCTTCCTCTCTTTCACGTACAGCGACAGGCTTGGGTGGCAACTAATAAGAAATTGTTCTCTAATTAGGAGCTCTCTAATCTCATCACACTCCTGCGCTGTCGCTGAAAGTTCAATCCATCGGTCGAAATAATGGCAAAGTCAGGCGGCATACTGCGTAGCCTTCTTACCATCAGCTGGCTTTGCTGTCCGAAATCTGTCCCGGAAACCATCCACACTAAATATAAATCACTTCAGTAAAGCGGCTTTCACCTTTGCATAGTTGGCTGCATCGGTCGGCGTCAGCCTACCGTACACACTGAGCGCTTCACCCCTCAAGCAAGTACTCAAAGCAGTTGCCAATTGATGTTCCGGCCGATTCTGGCTCCTCGCAATCGTCTCAAATAGGCGAAGGTACGCGTCAAGGTCGTCCCTCCTTTCACCAAACGCTACGAGCAGCTTGCTTGGGTTCAAGCGGAAGCCGTGGTACTCCCATTCGCTGCTTTCAACACTAGCTTGGACCGGAGTTTCACTTCGCTGTTGCAAACGGAGCCGCTCGAGTTCCATTTCCTGCTATCGCTGCCGTTCCCTTTCAGCCATCTCCGCTTGTCTTTCTTCTTTCAGCTGTCCATCCTTTGCTTCTTTTTCTTCTCTCGCCCCTTCAGCTGCCAACTTTTCTCTCTCCAGCTCCAACTATAATTGCTGCTCTCTTTCTTCTTTCAGCTGTCGCTCCTTTGCCTCTCTTTCTTCTTTCGCAATTTCAGCGGCCAGCCTTTCTCACTCCAACTTAGCTGATTTTTCTTCCTTGGCCCCCTCAGCTGCCAACCTCTCTCTCTCTCCAACTCAGCTTCTTTTTCCGCTTTGACTCTTTCGAGCGCCAACCTTTTTTTCCAGCTCAGCTGCCTTTTCTTCTTTGGCCCTCTCTTTTTCTTCTTTTTCTTTCTGGGTGACCCACTTCCGTAGTTCGGCGCCAGAAAGATCCATCATCTCACCAAGAGCGACTAACTTTTCGAGATCCATTATGTCTCGCAAATAAAACCTTGCCACGTGTAAAAAGTATCTGCCTAAATCAGTCTATCGGAACACTCCCCTGCACTCGTTAACGAGAACACTGAACAACACACAAAATCGTTCCGATAGCACTATCAACAACTCGAGGCTCTTTCTCACTACTTTGGACACACTGTGCACCAAAAGGCCCTGTCGGGGACGCCAGAATAATTGTCACAGGTACCGTTAATTAGGGAGGCGATTGACGGGCTAATTCCAAGGGCCGAAGCATCGGCCCCCCGAACCGCACAACGAAAGCGTGGACCATTTAGAAGTGGACCTATATGGCGCGCCAGCGGACGCCAGCTGTGGCCCAAAGAACGAGTCAGAGCCGAGAGTTGATAAACAAAACAAAAATTATATTCTTAATTATGGCAGATCAAAACGATACACAAGTATGCACACTTGACAATAGTCTAATACAATATGTCACCAATCAAACAATGTACTACACAGTACAATCAGCCACTCCCGAAACAACGGACACAGACAACAACACGCACTACAATGCAGTCGCATGCATCGAACAACCAAGACACTTAAAGACTAAAGAAATAGAAAACCTATTCAGTCCAAAGTTCTTGGAACAAAAGTCTGGATGATACTCATCCGAGAATCACTCACTCAAAGTCCAGTGTTGTTGTCGTTCTGCTGCCCCCGAAGTTTTTTTTCCAGGAAACCTCGCGTCTTCACTTGACCGCTCTCCAAGCTTCAAACTTCTGCGCCGGAAACACGTTGGCTTCACACTCGCAGCTGTTGCCACGCGTCTTCGCTCGATAGCGGTAGACACACACTCTTGCCTGTAGCTCTAGTCGTCACCCCTCAGGTGGAAATCCTCTTCTTCTCCTCCTTTGTCACGGAAGACAAAAGGCTTCGCCCACAATGCGAAACACCCTACGCACTCTGGCGCATACTTTCTTCTTCTCCTGCTTTGTCACTAACAACAAAACCTTCGCCAACAGATACGGCGGAATACCCTACGCACTCTGGCGTTAACTTCCTTCTTCTCCTGATCTCTCATCTCAGCTGCTCGATTAAATACCTTCCGCGCGAGATTCCAGAAAGGTCTCATCATTTCGTCGGCGCGATACGCAGCGAAGGCTGGGGAAAGGGCGAGACGGTACGAGGGCCGTTCGCGACGGATGACGCAACCCTGCATCACCACACCCCTTTACATCTAGAACGTTCCAGGGCTTGCTCGGGCGCCGATGAGAGGAGTTTCGTCGGCGAACCCACGCTTCCGAGGGGAGAGGGACGCGCGCCCGGGGTGTCTTTGGATGCTTGTTTTCTTTTTTTATCGTTGACCTCATAGCATTCTTCCGGCGTTTCGTCGCGAGAATTTGGCGGCGCGCCCTTTTTGAGCGCTCGTTTTGTGACAGTTGTCTAGAGTCACAAACTCTCAGTGTCGCACCAAGCCTGGTAGTTCAAGCAGTGGAAGTGATGTCACCACCTCCGGAAGATCCAAAAAGCCCCAAATGGATTCGCCAAACCGAGATCCATCACCTGATGCAGGTGAGGACTTAATGTTTTTTTAATTTGTGCTGTCGACATCCATTCTTTCCGCTTCTTTTTGTCTGTATCGTTGCAGTGCTTGTTTCCCAGTCGTACAGCCACTATGTATTTGTTGTCTGGGATGCATGCAAACTTTTTAGTATTCCATATGCTATTGTCATTCACGGTGAAACCTTCTGGTACCAATTTGTGAGCTCTATGATGTGGTGGCTATGCCCTGTTATAGTAATTGCATCATGTGAGTTACGTTGCATGCTGCGTGTACTATTTCTGTTATTATTGGTGTTGCTTACTGGGTCCGTTCTATCTGTGCGCTTGAGTAAATCTCTGCGCCAGTGCTTCGAGTATCATCACGTTAACTTCATCCACTGCCGCTTGACACTGGAGAGGCCGTGCCGTCCCCTTACGCATGGCTGTTAAAAAAGAGGAAAAACGATTGTTTCGTTTCTCCCTAAGTTTATTTTAAATTGATAGGCTATCTTTTATAACTTTCAATGTTCGTGGTTTCAAAGATCTTGTAAAACAACAGGAGATTCTGAACCTTGTGTGCTCGCTCGGGGTCGACGAGCTTTTTCTGCAAGAGACCAACTTTCGAACGCGGCACGACATTATGACCTTCCGTACTAGATTTTCGGTTGAAGCCTTCTTCTCCTTAACGCAGACGCAGTCGGGTGACACCGGTGTCGTGTTTCTCAATCCGAGGTTCAGGCGGGGTGCGCATTGCCTCTTCGATGCAGAAGACCAAGTTATTGCAGTGGACATGTGAATAAACGACCAGAAAATTCGATTCATCAACTTTTAAGCACCCGTGAATAGGTCTCCTGCCAATGAATTTTTTAGAGGTGCTAGGTCATTCCTACTAAATTCAGCACCGTACGTTATGTTAGGTGATTTCAACTTTGTTTTTGATTCGATTCGAGATGTTCGAAGCCCTAGTCAAGGACAAAACGCATACCATTCGAAAGAGGTGCAGAAAATATGTAGAGAGTTGAAGCTGGTCGATGCATGAACAACGCTTCACGGGAACACTTTAGGAGCGACGCGCGTTCAGAGTACGTCTCAGAGCAGAATTGACAGTCTATATCCCTAACGAGCTCGTTGAAATTTTAGACATGCGATGTCATTTCTTTAGTGCCTGGGCAACGCAAGCTCAGTGACCACATGCCAGTGCTGTTCACCTTGAAGGCCCAGCTGGGAAGGCGTTGCTTTAAGTTGTGGCGAGTGAATTCATCAATTTTAAACGATGAAGTTTCTGTATCTGAAATCTGCACGAATATCTATGCGTCTTTGGAAGACACACCACATATAACGCCGACAGCATGGAATCTCTTGAAGGCCAGATGGCATGTGATTGCGCAAGAAGCCGAGAAAATGCACTATGAACGTCTAACATCACAAATGAATGAAACATTGAGGCGTATTCAAATCGTTGAGCGTGCCGGCAATCTGACCGGCGCAATTTAAGGGTACATTGGAGCCAAAAAGGCTAAATACGACCTCTTGTTGAGGGCAAAGTCCAGGGCTTTTAAACGCGCAGACGAACTGCACCTGCCTACGGATGAACTAGGTAACTTGGCATACGCATTGCGAGTAGTGGTAAGAAAAAACCAGCCCTGTATTATCGGTGCAGCACGAACAGAGGGTGGGAGCATCGTCACAGATACCAAATGAACCAAGGAGGTCTTTAGGGCGCATTTTTGAAAGGCTCTGCTCTGCAGATCATCGCTCCAAAGACGGCAAGCAGCATCAAAGAATCGCAAAAGTTTGCGAAGGCTTGCCCACGCTGTGTCCTGAGGCGTGTGATATGCTCTGCGCTGAGGCGACGAAAGAGGAAGTTTGGCAAGGTTTGAGGAAAATGAACACTACCATGGCTCCAGGTTGAGACGGAATACTGACGGGGTTTTATATAACTTTCTTCGACGTCCTAGGCGACGCACTTACTGACATGGTTAACGGGTTCATTGTTGATGGGCAAAAGCCGAAGTCTTTCAGTGAGGGCCGTGTAGTTTTGCTGCCAAAGGAGGGCATGGAGTTTGAGAATCCACGGTCATGGAGGCCGATTGCCCTCCTTAACACGGACTACAAACTCGTAGCTACGATCCTTGGCTTGAGGCCAAAGCCTTTTCTGCCTGATGTAGTGTCACCCATTCAAACGTGTGCTGTGCAGGGTAAGTAAATTTTTCAAACACTCAGATAACAGATTTGTTCTACTATGCCAACGCCAAAAACGTTACCGGTGCTTTTGTGTCATTGGATCAAGCTAAGGCATTTGACAGGGTCGAACATGACTACCTATACTGCGTACTTAGGATGTTTGGTTCGCCTGACCAGTACGTTCGCTGTATAGCTTCTATACACCAACATGACCAGCCGACTTCTCATCAACGGCGTGGAGACAACAAGCTTTCCAGTAACAAGAGGTGTTCGCCAGGGATGCCCAATCGCACCGTTGCTCTTTGTACTTTCCATAGATCCTCTCCTTAGGAAAGTGGCAAAGTGCCCTAACATTCAGGGCTTTCCAATGACAGGTCTACAGTCAGTTAGCATCACCGCTTATGCGCATGACATCTCTATGTTCGTGCGAAACCAAGCCAGTTACTGCGCTTTCTTGAAGCTGTTCGAAGAGTATGCCAGTTTATCGGGTGCTTCCTTGAATGCGGAGAAAAGCAAAGCCCTTCGTTTCGGTAGCTTCCACGGCTTTTTGCCGGGTGGCATTCAATATGTGGATGCCGTAAAAGTCCTTGGGGTATACGTTCAAGACGGGGAGGTGGCCAAAAGAAATTGGGAGGACGCCGTACATCAAGCCACGCAGGTCTTCGCGTATGCCACTGACTTCAATTTGTCACTTGACGCCAAAGTGACGGTGGTGAAAACCAAAGCATACGCATATGCTTTTTATATCGGGCACATTGCACTCATATCCAAACGTTTTGCGAGCCGCCTTGCGTCGTTGGTTGGAGCCTTCCATGGGACGGGAAGACACCAAAAGTTCAACAAAAGTTCCTGAAACTCCGAAATAGTTGTGGAGGACTCAGTCTGCCAGATGTTGCGACATTCACAAAGGCACTTGCAGCTAAAACAGTTCACAAATTGTTTAAGGACAATGACTATCCTGGCCATAGCTTAATGCTATATTGAACCAGAACTCTTGGAGCCGCATTCACGTCGGAAAGGTACCGGGGACCTCAAGCAGAACACCTACATGCCTTTTATAAGGCAGCAGAGGGCCACAAGCGTTTGGATGACGGCGACACTACCGAAGAATATTTTGCAAAGCTCGCACCCGCACGTATTAGCGAAATGTTAATCAGTCGCTAGATTACTGATGAGAAAAAACAGAGATGGAGGCCCAGCAAGTGGAAGAAATGGCGGAACAACCACGTACCGGAAATAGTTAGAGAATTTGATTCGCTGCGGCGATGGGACGCGTTGCCCACTCGTCAGAACTGTTAAAGTGGGGCATCGTCCCAATGACCACGGTCCCAACTGCTTGAAATGAGAAACAATCCACCACACGATGTTTCAATGCGTAGCGGCCAAAGGCGTGTGGCACGTCGTGCGTCGTCAATTCAGAGTGTCAATTACTTCGAGCCAACAGCACAGATGGGGCTTATTTGAGCAACTCGTTCTGTACGTCACAATGTTCGTCTTGTGGCGTCGCCGCTGTATGGCTGAAGCACAGCGATGACCCCAACGAGCTGCATACCCAGCGTTTCAGAAGATTGAAATGATCATGTTTCGGTACCTTACCGAACAGATTGAAACTCAGGGTGATGAAGCATTTATCAGAAGGTGGCATACACGTTTTTCTGGAGTTCGGAACGGGAATATTGAACTTCTTTTACTGCCGTTTTAACTCGGGGGGAAAAATTGCTTCTCGTCACACATAATATGTGAATCAATTCCAATTCACTGCTTTTTCGCGTTTCTTTTCTCCTTGTTTTCTTGAGGAAATCGTGATCTGTGAGAATACTGGAATTACTGTGTGTTACATCCTGTTTATGTTCTCTTGTTTGTACACGCCACTGAAGTGATTTTCTTACACCAGACAGTTGTACTCACCTGAAATGTTGTTACCAGTTTGCAATAAACTTCCCTGTTTCGCCCCTAAAATTCACACTAACGCTCACGACAAATCACCCGAAGTAACACAATGAAGACGCACAATTTACATGAACGCCCTGCACGAAGCAAGCGACACGAAGCGAACGAAGCCGTGAATGGGTAGCCAGACGTCGCCGCCAGACGGTACCAAATGAAGGCACCGTTATCACAACAGTAAAATTGTCGACGTCATCGTTGCTCACTTATCATCACTACAGGCGCCTGAGGCGTGGCCTACGAACACTTGCTTAACAGGTCAAATACTGACGATGTGTCAAGCCTTGTACGCGCCCATGAGCCTTGGACGCTCTTTGCGCTCGAGAAAACCACAGCATATCCACGGAATAAATGATGTTGAGTGGGCCGAAACGTCCACCACTCTGTCCAAGCTTCCGTCCGTCCGTTCGTTCTTGCTGCCCTGCGTCTGCGTGACCGCCTGTTTATCCGTCTCCTCGTGCATTCATCCGTCCGTCCATCCGTACGTATGTCTATCTGTGCATTCGTTTGTCCGTCCGCGAGTCCGACCCTGCGTTCGTCAGTGTCCGTCCGTGCATTCTTCAGCGTATCCGTCCGTGCGTCTGCCCATGCGTCCATCCGTCCATGCGTCAATTCGTCTGTGTGTTTGTACGTGCGTCCGTCTGTTTGCCTGCTGGTCTGTCTGTCCGTCCATGTGTCCACCCATTCGTTCATCCAGTGAAAATTCTATGTACCGCCATCTCGCATTTTTTTATCATATATTCATCATAGAGTAGTACCGCCATGCAGCAGACATTCCATGGACTAAACGAGAGGTGGCTACCTATTATTACGACTACTTCTACTAGCGCTACTACAACAACTACTACTACTACTACTACTACTACTACTACTACTACTTTACTACTACTACTACATACATTGCGAACGAACGACCCACAGTTTAAGGAGCTTCGCCCCTAATAGAATGACTTGTACATTACGGACGCGGTTCATAATTCGATAAAATACACATGCGTATGAGCAATCGAATCAAAGCAACATCGCGAGTTTAAAATTAGGTATCACTGGTCCTTTAGTATCTGTTCATAGTAAAATGATACGTTTCGAGTAAACCTTCGAGGAAAGGGCATTGACAAGCGTTTAGAGGAGTAAAGAATATCTTCCAAACTTCGCAATACCCTAAGGGTAATTATATCAGCGTTATGTAGAAGAGCGGCCTGATCCTCATAAGAGCTATTATTTTGGTAGATGAGGCATTCGTTTACGAACTACCCTATTCAGGAAGAAAGTTTGGCGGGAAATTTGGTAATGTGTAATAAAAAGAGTAATTGGTCTAGCACGTCTTGCTTAACACCTAATGGAACGTCACGCCTGTAAAATAAATGTCATAGACCACCGCAAATAACGACGGCAGGACAAGAGCTTGCGCAGCCGAGAGCGTCAATGAATCTACAAAAGTTTTCCGCAGTGTAGATATTGATTGAAAATGAGAGACAATATTGAAAGTGGTTATAATGCCTAAGTGTTCAGAATTTTCGCAGTACATCAAGTATAGGGTCTTTGAAGATTCTATCTTGTTTTGCAGAGAGAAGTAAAGTTGCAGTAATTACTGATACCATTAGAAGCTACCTTTACATTAGCAAGACTGAATGGGCACCACAAGCATTGTGCTGTAATAAAACGAAGGCCTGTGGCAGTAATAGGTAAATTGTTTGTATTGAGAAAGTTTCAGTCATAGTGTACACAGGGTTTACACAGCAGTGATAGTGTAAATCTATTTTTTTTCAAGCATAGTCACCCTCGGCCGTAAACTACTGCGATAAGCATGATGACCAAGCAACTCACAGCCGATGCTAGCGGAGGAAAACGTTCCATTGAGCTCCGAAAACAATTTATGTTGTACTCGGCGCTGGTTGTCGTGTTTGTGGTCGCCTTGGTTCTGCTTGCTGTACTCATCATTTTCATAATGAGATTGAAACGCATTAAAGAAGGAGAGTTAAAGCAGCGCCCTCATATCGTATTCATCTTGGCTGACGATATGGTGAGCTTATTATTGACAATTTTATACGTCAGATCACGCTTTCTGGTGCCATTCGAAATTTTCCCATGCCAACAGCGCAAAAATTACTCAGAGTAAACGGTGCTTTGGCACTTCAGGTAAAGGAGCGGAACAGCGTCGTATATGTATTTGTCTACTACGAGCCTTTGGCGCATGACTGTAATGCCAATGTTATAGAATTGCATTGGTGCAGCAAGAAAAATATCTGTAGCGTGATGCAAAAATTTTAGCAACTCAAACTTTCTGGTGCCTTCTACCATGGCGTGTTTCAAGTTCATACCATAGTTCTTTGACGTAAACAGTAAACGCAAAAAAAATTGGCAGATCCCACGTACAGTGGGAATTGGTGACATGCGAAGCACGAATGAGGAAGGTTGATATGTCACTTTAAAATCAGCACTATGCAACAAGGTGGAGGTAAATGATGCCGTAAATGACTTCCGTGTCATGTTTGAATGTGTCATTTACCTTCGTCATCTGGCCCGTCACGTCATACTAAATAGTATAGGTGAAGCTAGAGAAACAGCCGCGAGCACGCTATGAGCGTGGTTAGTTGTCATGTCTTTACATGACGCGCGTGTCAGGATGATCATATTTGCAACAGTCCTACTTTTGTCATCCATTGACGTCACATAGCACAAAATTCGGTATCTGTGGAGCTAGCAAAACGGCCACGAGCACATCATGAAGGGCTCAATATACTCCAATGTAGCGTTGGCGTGCGCGCACGCTGGGCACACCGACGCTACGTTAGCAAAACGCGAGCACTCTATTGTCTGATGCCAGGCGCGACCAGCACGGCCCGACGGCAACCAGTGTGAAATGCGACATGCTGCATTTCACGCCAATGGGTTACCCAGGCAGCACTGCGTCTGCCTCTTTTCATGACGGAGGGACGCCGGATACGCTGAAACGCGCATACGTCAAAGCAACGCAGCACGTTGGCGCCTGCAAGTGTATATCCGGACCCGCGCCTTGTGTGGCAACACGGGCGTGACGCGACGAAGTGAACGCCGGTGAGCACGCACACCGCGTCACGTCAACATGTATTGGCGCCTTGACTGTGGCATGTAGTCCTGTTCTCAATGACACGCATGTCATGATTATCATGTTTGCACCAGTCACATATCTTCGCCATCCATTGACGTCACATAATACCAAATTTGGCATATGTGAAGCAAGCTAAACAGCAACGAGCGCATCATGAGTGTGGCATGTAGTCATAATGTTACATGACAGGCATGTCCTCATTATCATGCTTGCGGTATCATTTACCTACGTCATCTGTTCACGTTTCGTATTACCGATTTTGGTACTAGCGAAATGGCCACGAGAGCATAATGAGCGTAACATGTAGTCCCGTTGTTACACGACACGCATCTCATCTTTATCATGTTTGCATCAGTATCATACCTTCGCCATCCATCCACGTCCCGTTATACCAAACTTGGTAAAAGTGAAACTAGCGAAACAGCCGCCAGTGCATCATGAGCATGGCATGTAGTCATGTTATTACATGACACGCATCTCATGACTATAATGTCTACACCAGTCACATACCTTCGTCATTCATTCACTTACCGTATTACCAAGTTTGGTATAGGTAGCGCTAGCAAAACGGTCGTGAGCGCATCATGTACGTGGCATATAGTCATGTTCTTTCATGACATGCATGTCTTGATTTTCATGTTAGGGTCTGTCACTTGTGTTCGCCAAGCAATCATGTCATACCATACCAGTTTTGCAACACGCCATGTGAACGAAACCACCGCAAGAGCTTCGGGGCTATGAAATGTAAATCATGACATTCTTGACATACATATCATGATTTCACAGTATGACTAGACAAATATGTTCTTTATACAGTCATGTTATAGCCATACCAAGTTTGGTATTGATACCATTATCGGAACTGCCAGGAAAGCTAAAAGTCGCAGGCGGCTAGATAGATAGATAGATAGATAGATAGATAGATAGATAGATAGATAGATAGATAGATAGATAGATAGATAGATAGATAGATAGATAGATGGATAGATAGATAGACAGATAGATAGATAGATAGATAGATAGATAGATAGATAGATAGATAGATAGATAGATAGATAGATAGAGAGATAGATAGATAGAAAGATAGATAGATAGATAGATAGATAGATAGATAGATAGATAGATAGATAGATAGATAGATAGATAGATAGATAGATAGATAGATAGATACGCTCAAAGTCACGAAGTTCGGTAAGAAATGCTGCACATTTAAAACGCAATAAATAAAATGAACGTTTCTAGCGGTTGCGTGAAAAACTAGAGGCAACCACTTTAATCTTGCGCTAACCGCACTTTGAACAAAAGCTCCTAACTACATGTTCTTTCAGAAGAGCATAAAATTTTGAGCTATTGTCCAAAGTTGTCTTAGCGCAAGATCGCATTGGTGAGAATGCAGCAAATAATAAGATTAATGTTAACAAAAGGTACAAGACAAAGGTTATACAGGCGTACTCGCCTGTATAACCTACATTGAGCTATGATTATAATTTGGTTGAATGCTTTTATGAAGACGTAGTCAGGCTATAATAGGGTGACGACACAATATGCTCTTCTGAAGTGCCACCTAATTCAAAAGTAGGCATGAAACATGACTAATTGATAAGTGGGGTTAACGTCCCAAAACCACCATATGATTGTGCGAGACGCCGTAGTGGAGGGCTCCGGAAATTTCGACTACCTGAGGTTCGTCAACGTGCACTCAAATGTGAGTACACGGGCCTACACCATTTTCGCCTCCATCGAAAATGCAGCAGCCGGAGCCAAGATTCGATCCCGCGACCGGCGGGTCAGCAGCAGAGTACATCAGCCACTAGACCACTGCGGCGGGGGTAGGCACGAAACAGGCCAGAGACCATGTAGTGGGGGAACATGGCATCGGTTCCAGAAATGACAGAGGGTAGTTATTAGTAGAGCTCGCAGAACGTAAAATTTGACGGATTTTGAATATCACTTTCCGAAAAAGGCTAATCTTAGGTGAACGTGGCGAAGTCCTAATGATGAAATTGAAAATGAAATAGACATCGTTCTGTGTGACCACTTGGGCACTCTACAGGATGTAGAAGTAGTTGGCAAGATCCGATGCAGCTACCCTGGAATGGCGAGAGCTCGTATCACCTAGATTAAAAAAGCAAAGGCCTAAACTGATACGCGAGAAGCCGATAATGAGCTAGTGGTGATAGATAAAGTACCTAAATTCAAATTTTTGCTCCAGAAAAGATTCGAGGCTCTAAACCAGTTAACCGATGGTAGCGTTGACACAATGAACGATAACCTTACGCGTATCATCAAAGAATCTGCAACGGAAGTCGGATGCACACTTACTAGAGAGGCACTGGCAAACTATCCCGGGTGGCGGAAAATCTCGCCAAGAGACGACAAATAGTGAAAGATGCAACCTAGAATATAAAGTTAACGGAGCTTTCGAAGGTAATCAACAGGCGCCAGGCAGCGACACCAGGCTGAAGCCTAAACGTAGCAAAGGTTAAGTTGTGCAGAGGCGAAAATTGGATACCTGCACTGAAGAAGAAGGAAGGCGATGTCGTAAAAGATATGGTTAGGATAGTTGAGGGGGCGGAGACGTTCTAATGAGGGCTGTAAAAAAAGCCGACACAACCAGGATGGTATCGTACGGAGCAATAATAGCCCAGGGGAACTATACTTCCTACAAGTAACGACAAGGAAATAAGGAAAATCTTTGAAGAAATGCCAAGAGCCAAAGCCGATGGGGAGTATCGGGTAGCAACGAACCTGCTGAATTATGATGGAGAAATCGTGTTATAAAAACTGCGCTCCTTATATACAAAGTGTCTCTTGATAATAAGGCTATCAGAATCTTGGAATAACCCCAACATCATTTTAATTCAAAAGAAAGGGGACATGAGGGACTTCAAATATTACAGGCCAAACAACTTACTGTCCGTTTTTTGAAAACTATTTATAAATAACTGCTAAGAGAATAAAGGCGACATAACAGTTCGATCAACCAAAAGAACAAGCATGATTTTGTACAAGCTAAGTCATAATAGACCATATTCATACTATCAGTCAGGGGATAGAGAATTGCGCGTAATACAACGAAGCCTTATACATATATTTCATACATCACAAGAAGGCTTTCGACTAACTCGAGCCATCAGCAGTAATGCAGGCACTATGGAATCAGCGCATTGACGAACAATAAATAATCATGCTGAAAGAAATCTACAGTAGATACACTGGCACGATTTCGTCCTAAAGTTTTAGAATTTAGAAGAAGGGTGTAAGGCAGAGAGACTAATATTCAATGCTATTCACCGTGTGTTTACAGAAGGTTTTAAGAGCCTTTGATTAAGAGGAGTTAGGGATAAGAGTTAAAGGAGAGTATCTTAGTAAGGCGCGATTCACTGATGACAATACTTTGATGAGTAACTCAAGGGACAACGTACAGCTCATGATCACTGAACTAGACAGGGAAAGCAAAATATTAGACCCGGAAATTAATGTGCACAATACTGATATTCAACAGTCTCGGCAGAAAACTGCATTTTGCGATAGCTGAAGTGGCGCTGGAAGTTGTAAATTAGTACGTTTATTTAGAATAGGTAGCAAACGCTGAGATGAACTATGTGAGTGAAATAACTAGAACAAAAAAAAATTAGGGTGGATCACATTCAGCAAGCATTTTCGAATTATGAATGGTAATTTGCCACTAACTCTCAAGAGGAATGCATATGCCAGTTGCATCTTGCCGGTACTTATCTATGGAGCAGGAACCTGGAGGCTTACAAAGACGGTTGAGCTTGAATTGAAAATGACGCAGTGAGCGATGGAAAAGAAAATGAATGGTGTAGTATAAGAGACAAGAAGAGAGAAGAATGGGTAAGGGAATGAATTCGGTTTAAGTGTATCATAGCATAAACTAAGAAGAAGAAATGGACGTGAGTCGGGCACGTAGCTCTTATGCAGGATAACTGCTGTTCATTAGGGTAACTCACTGTATTTTTAGAGAAGGCAAACGCACGGAGGTGAAACAGTAAGTTAGGTGGGCTGATGGGAATGATAAGTTCGCAGGCATAACGTGGCAGCAGAAAACACAAGACCGGGTTAATGGCAGAATATGGGAGAGGCCTTTGCCCTGCAGTGGGCGGAGTTATGCAGATGATGATGATAACATGCTCTTTCTGAATTCATATTTCGTGAAGGAGTATGTAAGTGAATGCTGAGGCGAATGCGCATTGATCCAAGCATTACTGGGCAGTAGCTTAGCAAGGTCGACGGCTGTGTTACGGTGCTCAGAAAATACATTGCTCTCTCACGCAGCGTCGGCGCAGCTCAGTTAAAATCTGTATTTATATGTAGCTCTGGCGTGTTAACATGCGTGTTACAAGTGGCGTTCCCTCGCACATTTGGTAACGACCACCCTAAAGAAATCAAGTGGCCCTCGCTCACTTAAGGTATACATGATGAAAACCTCTATATTCGTATTTAAATGTCGTAACGTTTCTTCCTTTCGCCACAGAGAAGCGTAACTTCATTATTAAAATGCAGAGGACTGACTACGGTGCAGCAGAGCGACACGCTTATTTATTTATTTATTTATTTACTTATTGGTTATGAAAGACACTGACGAGAAAACGAGAAAAAGACATTAATGCGCAATAATGTCATTCGAATAATAACAGTAGTTTAGTCCTCTGATAGTGTTATTCATGTTATAATTTTTTAAATGTGTGCTCGAGTAGCCCATCGATTCGCTCGGAGGATTTCAAGCTGAACGAACGTGCCCTCGCGATCTCCGACGCCAGCGTAGCTCCCGCTGACTGGTTTGCCCTCCGCGGTCTCCTGACGCCGTACAGCTCTCGCATTGTGGTGCCCCACCCTAGGACTGCTTCGACCAGATCCCCACTTTCCTATCTCCTTTTTTTTCCGTCGCTTGTCTCTCTATTTCTTTATCTGTTTCCTTCTATTCTTTTTATCCCTCTTTCCCCCCACCCATATAAGGCACTGCGCCGTGTCGCCCCTGAGGCACACAGAAAGTTGGTGCCTTTTTCCTCTTCTTTCTAACCACTAACACCACCACCTACCCTAGCCCCTCTATTTTTTTTTTCAGTGCCTGAGCGAACGCTCTCTTCAGGCCGTCAAGAGCGCACTCCATCTCCGCTGGCCGCTGACGCATGGCGGCACTGCACAAGTACACTACGGGAAGCTGGCACCGAATGGCCCCGCGTATTATAAAGCTCGCGAATTCATGTTTTTATGCGAGTTAATTTGAATTCACGCTCCTCGTTGGCTTTCACGGATGCAGGTGGGGATGAAAAGTCACACGAACATAGCGGCGTGCTGTTAACACTGAGCTCTGTCAGGTCGTGCTACCGGTTGGATATATGCACACGATTTTTATGGCATTCGCGTTTATATTCTTTTTCAAGCTATTGCAACCTCATCATTTGTGTGCCTCAGTATATAATACTGCTGTGTACCACTATGCATATCTGATGGAAAGAAATCAGATTAACTTTTTTCAATTTTCATTAGTTACAAAAAAATAATCGCTGGTGTCTTAATGAATCCACCTGAGACGACAGAAATGCGAGAATTATCCTCGTTTTCTTCCGATGCAATGCACTGAATCTTTGCTGCTACTTCGCTCCGATATACCTCTGCGCCCAACATGGTTTTCTCACTGCCTCAAGGATTAGAGACAAGGCTATAGATTTTTGCTCCTAAGCTTGTTAAGCACTGCCCTTATTGTCGGCCATTTCAACCAAGCGTGGATGTTATATTATGCCGTCGAGTTATGTGACATTTCGATACGTCACAGACATTTGATATCTGCCGTCACATGATGACATGTTTACGTATTTATGATTTCTTCTATCGTTAGTGGTCACACAGCCGATGCGAGAAGATGCCGGATGCCACCAGCGATATATTTTCGCTTTTAATGAGGCAAAACACCTACAGTCATAATGAACTGTACGGCTGTAACTCCATAAAATTGCAGCTTCCACTTGGCTTTGTGGGAGCGTGCTTGCGGTAATCTGGCAGAACAATTGGTTTCTTGATAAATCTTTGTACTACACTCTTTCACGTAACCGTAATTTACCACCTGAATATTTTATAGGGTATAAGTAGAGGTGGCTGAGGACTACCCTTCACGTTTGGCAACAGGGCAATTGGTATTACTAAATGAAAGTGCGCTGCATCCGAACAGTCAACAAATTAGTCTATTAGTAGCAACGCTGCCTCGCGATCACTGCTATGTGCAACGCTAACATAACGCCCCGATGCTCAATTAGAACCTATGGGTACCACACAGTCATTAGGCCTGTGCTCTGCTCGCTATTAAGTTAAAAAGCCTGTAGGAAAAAGGGAGAAACCGAGCTGAGCAGCCGGATAGTAACGCTACAACAATCCGTCCATGAATAAACTAACACACTTAGGAAACCGACAACGGCCGCATTTTTCACGCCTGTCACCTTGTCTCAAGTTGAGAGTCGGCATTAGACTTTAGACTTTAACAGCGCCGGTTCAAAACACAGGCCGTGATCATAGAAATCACGCCGCATATGACGTTGTTCTTATTAATTTCACGACTGTAGCTGCTAAACTTAGACAACATGCTACGCTCATAGCACGCTCGCGACCATTTCGCAAGCTTCACTTATACCAAATTTGGTATATGTGAAGCTCGTGACATGATTAGACGACAAAGGTGAATGACACGTCCACACATAATTATAACGTCAAGAAAATTATGTACGGCATAATTTACCTCCGCCTCGTAATGTTGTGCTGATTTTAAAGTGACATATCAAGGTTCCTCATTCGTGCTTCGCATATCATCGATTCCCACGGTACGTGGGATCGGCCAACTTTTTCATTGCTTAAGCTCTCGAATGATGGATTCGCTGCCATTGTTCCTCAATTTCTGACACTTGCTTTTTCTTGGTCGCTACACATGCAATGCTTTGCGAAGGGAACGGGTTATGACCTATATCCCCAGAAGCGCTGTAGTGGCATTTTGTGCTATATAGTGCATGAACTCTACACTTACGCATAATGTGCTACACCAGAAAGTAGTAAGCGTCGGGGAATATTAAGCACCCAAGCTTTTATCATTTGCTTCTTGCAAAGGCTTCCTTTGAATATCGACTTTCAGTTAGTTAAAATAGCAACTCTTAGTCACATGAACGCCACAGTGAAAAAACAATCTTTCGCGGATTACTGGCATGACCTATGTGGTAAACGACACCCGCCTTTGAAATGAGCTGGGTGTCCGGAATAACAAGTGCTTCAGAAATCTCGTTTAAAGTTTCAATTAGACCTTCAACAATGCGAATACAGCCGAAAAACAAGTCGTATAGACCCTTTCACTGTTTACAGACGCCGACCCTTGAAGATATTTGGTTCCTTCTATCGATGTGCCAAAATGACAAAGGTGGTTAAGAATAGCTTTCAAAAATAACCCAATGATTTTTTACACTTTCTTTCCTGTATTAGGCAAAATATATTCAAAGAAGTATTCTTTTAGTTACCTAAAATTATGAAAAACTCTTTTGAACTTTACGCACGTTCGTTTCATCTGAAAAACTTAAAAGAGACACTTCTTAGACCAAAAGGAACTTGAAAACGGGCTTCAAGTTTTGACGTTAGGAGGTGGTAAATGTGAAGACCGGAAGTTTTCTGGGGTACAACATTTGTGACCTTAAAACCGTCTATAGCAGCTTTGAATGCAGCCGCCGTTTTCGTTCGCTCTAGAGACGATGCGGCAGCATGTCTGCTCCAGTTGCGGCGCTTGGTGGCGCTACCCCGCACTAGGACCAACGGTCGACTCCTATTAAAATTCGCTCCTTCGCCCAAGCCCTCAAAGAATAGAGGAGGCGCAGGCTTGAGTCGCCGCGGTGAAACACAAATGCTGAGCCGAGAACGCTGTTTGTTTTGTTCAGTTCATGTTTTTCAACCATGTACGCTAGCAACTAGAGCTCAAAACGCATACCGCGATTTTCGTGACAGAAAAACGCCACGTGCAGCGAACGGTGCTATTCACTGCGAAGCGTGAAAAAAAAAATATTCTTCTAACGCTAGATTCTCAGTGCGAAACACCGTTATGAACGCAATGCTTGCATTCGAATTCGCTCACGATTGCCTTCGGGTAAGTGGGGGCATTTGTTTACACTCGCAGTGAAATGGCACACAAATCGAATGTGTGCAGGTTTTCTTTTATTTTTACCGCGAAGCTGAGTGAGGCGTGATAATATTATGCCCCTATTTCGCATGCGTTCGTATTCTCGTGCTTTACGAATCATGCAGACACCTTCCGCATTCGTAGGCTGAGTTAACGGTCGTTTCAGTCACCCGCTAATTGACAGGAGCCCGCAAGCGTTCCGCGTACGACTCATTCGTAGTAGGGCGAAACACTAACGAAAAGTTTTGCTTACAATATCCGAAAACTTGATAAACGTCACTTACCAAATCACGTGCATGGGCTCCAGGAAGGAAATTCATACAGCAAGGAACATCCCGACATAGTTATCGGTGCTCTGATACCATTTAACATCACGTGTTTTACACGGGTAATGTGGCGTTGCTCTCGAAAGCACGTGGCTAAATTCCCTTCATGAGTTATTTGAGGTGACGTGTAACATTTATGATCAGTTCAATTGATGGATCAAAGCTAACAACAAAGATGAAATAAAAATGTTTGCGAGTTTTTTTTTCGTATTGTAACGAGATGGAAGCATTTCCTCTGTTTCACAATGTTCCGCTTTCTTCCCAGATATTAGCGTTCCCGTGTCACGGACACGCGTGCTCTGACAACAGTACAGCGCGCTTGCCTGTGGTGTCAACGCTCGATTGGGCTCACTTATTTTTTCGAGTATATCTCGTCTTCATGCGGCACCAGCATTTGATACCACAATTGATAATCCAAAGTTGGGAATGAGCTGAGGTGAAGTGACGTTTAGGAAACATTCAAAGGAAGATTTACATAGTTTTGAAGTGATAGAATATTCTGTATTAGAAAAAAATAACGCAGAAAGCACAGCATTCCGTTTTATTTTTCAGTAAATATGCGTGGCTTGACAGGAGCTCCACAAGTGGAAATTTATACCTAAAGGTGACCGATAATTTTTAAAGAAGCCTACAAGGTCGGCATAAGCGATTCGTGCCTACTATCATAGGTACAGCCCAACAAGAGGACGAAGTCATGACGGAGATAGGAAAGAGTGCTTTCAACGCTCTTTCCGGTATCTGTTGTGTCTTCCTTCTCTTCTTGCGCTGTACCTGTAAGGAAAGACAATGCACCTGCAAGATACTGGGATGAGTCACTTGAGGTTGAATGAATAACGTATTGGTAGAATTCGAACAAATCGTCTCCGCATAATTAACACCTTCGCCCGGCTCACTACAAAACTCAGTTAAAATTGAAAAATAAGATAAACTTCTATACGTAACTGTAGAGTGTAGTGCGCTATACTATGAAGATCCGTAGCGGCACCTGTGCTGACAATGTTTGCGATCCTAGCACCACAAGAACAATTTCTACTCTAAAAATGTATGACTGAATCGTGTAGGGACATCTTGGTACGGCTGCTTTTGAAAGATAGAGTCGACGGGGCTGTAAACTTTCGTATTCACACCTGAAAAATGACGTTGTATGAAGGCCGTAACCTTTTTTGTTTATAATGCTCAATGTACAAAAAACAAGCCTTCGTCACGTCTGATAACTTTCGACAGGCCGTCTGTCATATTACAGAAGGAGATTGCATAAAAAATCTGAAAAAAAACTATGAAAAAACGCAAGGTAAATACAAAATTTAAAATATATATATAAATATAAAATGATTGGAGGCTGTGCAGCATTATAAAGTTACTGTGAAGATAACACACACCACAACAATGCATGCAATAGCTGAGAAAAATTGTTCAGTGATCACTTGGTTACACGCACTCGTTGTAAGTTACAAAATAGGCACTAGCTTCCACGAATAAATCACTCGACTTATTGTTTTCCCGAGCTCCTTTCTTAAAAAACACAAGTTGCCTGTAGTCAACAAGGCGACAATAAAATAAATATTCCAAAGCTAAGCTCCGTTAATCAGTGCAAGAACATTGTCCATGGGATTTTTTCACAAAAAAGCAAAATGGAAGAATTGGTGAATTTTTCATTTCATAAACATCTAATTGATATATCATGATTTTGTTACAAAATTATATTTTGTGTTGAGAGAAAGCTACCACTAGCTTTGCATGCAATCAAGAAAATGCTTGCGCAGGTGGCAATGTGGACAATATTTCAACGATGGACGGAGTCAGCCATCTGAAGTCGCTTAAGGATCCTTCAGTGACACCATCAAGATCAGAAATTATCCTCAAAATTGACCCAACTGACGGCAATGCAGCACTGATATCCAATAAATACAAACTCGTCAACGGTACCTTCCCGCGCGCTTCGTCCGACTGGCTTCCGACGTCGGGTAATAGAGAGAACCCAGACGTAGAATCCCGACGAGCACGCGATGCCAGCCACGATTCGCCCACGTTCAAGGTACAATACTCTCATATACCAAAGGCATTACGCATAAATATAATACGCCAAGTGATTTCTAATATTCTCTATATTGCGGTTCACACGTTATCTATTGATGTGCTGGTATACCTTCTGTTGTGCTGCTGTTTGGAGTGAAGTGATGCATATGGAGCACTAATTTATCAGATGAATCATTTTTATTTACGTAGAGACAGATAGACATGTGGAATCTTTTTTCTTTCATTGTTGTGCGTGTCCAAAAAACCAAGCTGTCTCAACTGCGTGTTTCGCAGTAACGCGCCGGTGCGCGCTCTTTTCTCTCTCTTTGTTATCTGAGGATTTCCGATACCCAAGGGGAAGTTTATACTGGACGATGTACATTCGAGTGATGAAGGTACTTATGATACATTTTTTCTTTATCACATCGTAATATGACAGATCGTAAGGTTTGCAGCCATCACTGACACACGACAACATGACAACATGCCGGGCTCATAACGCGCTCACGGCCGTTTCGCTAACTTCACATATGCTAAATTTGGTATCACGTATCGTGAATAGATGACGAAGCCAAACGCACATCTGAACATAATAATCATAGTACGAAAGTAATGTACCACATAATTTACTGCTATTTTGTAAAGTTGTGCTGATTTTAAGGTGACATATCAACCTTCCTCATTTCTGCTTCGCATATGATCGATTCCCACTGTAAGTGGATTTATTCATTTTTTTGTGTGTGGGTTTAGAGACGGTGGATAGACAACTCACAATAGCTGGAGATAATGATAAATCAGTCAAAGCATGAATATTATTTGATGTATTTTCTAATAAAATATAGCAGCATTCCTGCCAGCCACCCCAGCACGAAGTTGCGTTCGCTAAAACTACTGCAGAAGGAACTGGCAAGAAGAGGATGCCTGTGATAGGAAAAGTGGAAACAGAAGAGGCGACGTCGTGGCTTAAAAACCAATTGTTATTGGGTATTCTTTGCATTCAGTGAGATATTTACCTCAACAAGTACACATCGAGCACAATAGACAATTGATTCTGTCCCCTACCTCGGCGACCGTCTTAAGAATGCGGTAAAAGGGCGAGCGTCTTCGGTATAGGCCTGCTGGTTACACTGCAGCAAGATAAAAAAAACAGCAATGAAAGCCTTCACCTCAGGGATGAAGTCTACGACATCACCATGTACAAGGTTCAGAACACTCCTCAGCACTTGTACGCTTAACTCTGAAGTCTTCTTCAGTTAGGGGACGGTCATTTCTGCATTACGAAGAGAACCCATGTCGCCAACTTACTCAACTACCTACACTGTACAGAAAATGACATTTGATTCTTTTCTGAGTGCGAAAACGTAGGATCATTTGCATTCCTTGGCCAACCACTCTAGTGATTGGGTTATTCTCTGACTATCTCAGTCCCCCGCAAACCAACGCACACAGGCTGCTACCTGCCCATAAAAATAACTGCAAACCACAAAACGTTCATCTTCAATAATTCATCTTCAACAAAGAAGTACCGTTTACTAAAAAAGAAAAAGAAAACACTGTGCCATTTTAAATAAGCATTCCGGTAAAAAACACTGTCGTATTGTGTGTGGTACTGAAATGGTGTCACTATCGTGTGTGGTTTAGTTCTAAACCATGCGCTTAACTGTAGCTCTAGCACCATGCAACCAGAAAAAGTGCGTGGTATGGGCCATAGAGTTTGAAAACTGCTACGCGTGGCCCTTCAGCTAGCATGGAAACGATGGCTTGTACACTAATTTGTTTAATCTTTGTCCTTTCGGCTCCCTCCGGCTCCACTTCGCCTGGAGCAGCTTTGTCATGAAACATTCATCAGCAAATGTTCAGCCACGGCACTTGAACACCTTATCTTTTTAGGTTGCAAATTTAAATCAGGTGACGAGGTTCTGGATGGTTCTTTTAGTTATTTAAAACAAAACCAAAACACAATGATGAACAAAGCCACTACAGCATTCTACAGCATTGAAATCCGCACGCAGAAAGGCTAAGCAAATTTGTGTAATTTTCAGAGTGGCTGAATGAAGGCAGCACCAAAGTACGAATTTAAATGCGAAGCATTTCTTAGCGAACTTCAGCGACTTTGAGCGTATCTATCTATCTATCTATCTATCTATCTATCTATCTATCTATCTATCTATCTATCTATCTATCTATCTATCTATCTATCTATCTATCTATCTATCTATCTATCTATCTATCTATCTATCTATCTATCTATCTATCTATCTATCTAGCCGCCTGTGACATTTAGCTCTCCTGGCCGTTTAGAAACTGTACCGATACCAAACTTGGTATGGCATAACATGACTGTAAGAAGAAGATATTTGACTAGTCATAACAAGAGAAATATAACATGTATCTCATGAAAGTGATGATTTACACTTCATAGTCCTGCAGCTCTTGTGGTGGTTTCATTCACATGGCATGTTGCAAAACTGGTAAGGTATAGCATTATTGAATGGTTAAAACAAGCGACTGACTCTAACATAAAAATCATGACATACGTGTCATGTAACAACATGACTACATGCCACGCTCATGATGCGCTTGCAGCCGTTTCGCTCGCGTCCCATATACCAAATTTATTTTTACAGTACGTGAATGTAAGATAAAGGTGTGTGACTGGTGCAAACATGATAATCATGAGATTAGTGTCATATAACGAAATGATCGCATGCTATGCTGATGATGTGCTGGCGGCCATTCCGCAAGCTTCACTTATACCAAATTTGGTATGAGGCGACGTGAATGGATGACGAAGGTATGATAGTGGTGCAAACATGACAAACATGAAATGCGTGTGATGTAACAACATGACTACATGCCGCACTGATGATGCGCTCGTGGTCATTTCTCTCGTTTCACATATACCCAATTTGATTTTACGTGACGCAAACGGATAAAGAAGGTAAATGGCACGTCCAAACATGATAAACATGGCATGCGTGTCATGTGAGAACATGACTACATGCACGGCTGCCTGGATCGTGCACCCGTCGCGTTCTTGAACCGCTATTGTATGACATGACTGCATGGCGAACAGAATCGACTGACTGTAACATCAAAATCATTATATGTGTGTCATGTAATATATCATTACATGCCACACTGATACTGCGCTCGCGGCCGTCTCGCTAGCATCACATATCCCACATTTGGTACTATGTGACGCCAATGGATGACGAAGGTATGTCACCTGTGCAAACATGATAATCATGAGATGCGTGTCATGTGAGAACATGACTACATGTCACAGTCAAGACGTCAATACATTTCGACGTGACGCAGTGCGCGTGCTATATACTCGCAGGCGCGTGCCACGCTGCGTTGCTTTGACGTATGCGTGTTTCAGCGCGTGCGGTGTCCCCCTGTCACGAAAAGAGGGAGATACAGTGTTGTCTGGGTAACGCATCGGTGCGAAGTGTGGCATGTCGCATTTCGCATTGGTTGCCGTCGGGGTGCGCCGACGGACGCTGGTCGCGCCTGGTGTCAGACTATAAAGTGCTCTCGTTTTGCTAACGTAGCGCTGCTGTGCCCAGCGTGCGCGCGCGTCAACGCTACGTTGGACTATATTGGGCCTTTCATGATGCGCTCGTGGTCGTTTTGCTTGCTCCACATATACCAAATTGGGTGTTACGTGACGCCGATTGATGACGAAATATATGACTGGTGCAACATGATAATGCTCACACGCGTGTCGTGTAGGAAGATGACAACATACCACGCTCATAGCGTGCACGCGACCATTTCGCTAGCTCCACATATACTAAATTTGGTATCACGTGACGTGAATAGATGACAAAAGTATAACGACACATCCAAACGTGACAATCGTGATATAGAAGTCATGTACGTCATCATTTATCTCCAGCTCGTAACGTTGTGTTGATTTTAAAGTAACATATCAACTTTTCTCATTCGTGCTTCGCATATCATCGATTCCCGCTTTGCGTGGGATCTGCGAAATTTTTTTTAAATAAAAAAACTCTTTGGTATGGGCGATTCAGTGATTTCTGTTACACTGAACACCAGCTTAGAAACTGCGCATTTGTCGATGTGGTGGCGTTTTTCTTGCGGGGGCAGATATGAGTATGATATGTTACAGAAGCGTTTTTTAAGGCAAACAATTGCTTTGGTTTCACGTAGAATTTTTTCCTATAATTGTTTATTTTACACTGGCCTTCAGTTTTGTTAGTGGACTGTTATGGCCGTAATAAGCGCTGCTGGACCATGCGACAAGACCTCAAAAGCAGAAGACCTCAAGTGATATACGTACTTGAAAGTATATCATTTCTGAGTTCAACTCTAAAGCATAACGAGCGTGCTCGCTGCTATTCTACCTCTGACTTTTCGCTTGTGCGGGTTTGATGGTTTCTTTTTTTTCTGTGGGTGTGTGAATTCGCATGTACGGATCAGAAAGAATTATTTGCCTTTTTTATTACTGTCACACACGTTAACAATAAATAACGTTTCTCGTACCCTTGATTGTCATTGATGCTTCAACTTCTTGTTCGATAGAGCGAGATCAATGAGTCTGTGTTGTTAAAAGAAGAGCGTGGCTGGCTACAGCTCAAAAATTAGCAGAGCTCTGCAAAACTAAGTTGAAGGATACCAAAGCCATGGTTATTGCAAAGAAGAGGAAATACTCCGGCGCAGAGTCAGTAGCATCAAGCGTGTAGCAGAGGCTCTAGCTTGTGAACTGTGGCCGGTGCTTTGCCTAACTATCATAATCCTCTACACTCAATAAATCTCCTTTGTTTTTATTGAAGGTGATGGTTGCCGTCTCCTCTACCTTTCCGCTACTAGCCTGGAACTCTGTTCTCGGAGGCTATATCTGGTATGCCGGACATCGATCAGCAGACGCTTCCATCCCCTCCGGCCATATGTCCTGGTGTTCCTCAGCGGGAGCATTCAATCTTCAGCGGAACAAACGACAACGATGTTGAAGATTGATTGTTCATTTTCGTGTTCTCAGATATGGATGCACGTTGAATAATCTCAGGTGGTTAAAATTTTCCGAACCCTCCACCATGGCGTCTCTCATGATCATGTGGTGGTTTTGGGACGTTAAACGCCACGTATTCATCAACTGTCGATTTTCGAACGGGTGAGTGCTTTGAGCATATGAACTTACGCGGAGAAAATGACGCGCGCTTTGTTTAACCTCGTGAGTGTGGCCAGCCTTGGGCTCAGAAACCACGAAAGAGACGCCCTAACGTGGCCGCAATTAAAAACGCCCACTCTGGCAGCCTTCGATCGACCTGCTGTCAGTAAACTTTCTGCCGAGCAGCGTATGCGCTCACGCACACAAGACAAGGGTGAAGTTTTCACGAGTTCTATTGAACACGTCGTCCATTTGTACAGACGCGTGGATGCCACATTGACGGAAACTGAAAAAATTCTGCACATCCCGAAAGGGATTGACGACGATGATTTTCAAATCCTTTTGGGAGAAAGCCCGACCTCAGTTACTGGTTGTATTAGCTTCTGTCTAAACTACGATGGATTGCGGAAGCAGCAAGCTTTAAGCACACGCCCACAGAGGACAATTTGGCATCACTGTCTTGCGTGACCAACGGCCATGACCAAGCGTCGCTACTAGCCGAAATAAAATTCTCTATCCGGCAAGAAGTCACACGACGTCTTTTGTTGGTGCCCTTCAAACTTGAACCTACCACAACTCATCGCTTATCCGTGGCGTCAGTCAATGGAAGATCACTAAAGCGCTACCAGCTGCCTGTGAGCATATAACCTTGTAACTTCTCTACTCACCCACGCCACGGCTGCAGCCATGCTGATTCGCAAAGCGCCTGCACCCTTGACCCAGCCTCCTGCAAGCTATTCCCAATTTCGAGTCCAGTGGACCGGCACTAAGAAGTCCAACCCGTGGCGCACCCTCGACAATTGCCTGATATGCTTAGTATGTCGATGCTCGGGCACGTCGCAATATATTGCTGCCATGAGCCCTTCTTCCCGCTTTACTCATGCGTGCATTACGGTTCCTCCTCTTCAACACAAGCTTGCTACGAGGATGACCAGCTCCCTCAGTTGGAACGTCTTTGCTCGCCTTCAGCGTGCCACAGCTTGCCTTCTCCAAAGCGTCAATGGCCCATGCTTAACGAAGAGAAAAAATAGCTGACGCGGTTTCTGAGACAACAATTGTGCAAGTTTCAGCTTTCCCAAGTCCTCACTCAACACCTGCTAATGATATCGTTGTGCTTGTCGAAAATGTCGCTACAGGCACTCTTGTAAATATTGGAGCAGCTGTTTTCCTATCAATGAGGTTGCCTCTGCGCTTGAATACTTCATTTTGTGTACAATTTATTTATAGACAAGGCGCGAAAGAGAAGTTAAAATGTAGTGGCATTTCTTTGGTGAAGGTATGTGATTGTTAGGAGGATATATAATAGAGGATAGAGAGACGGTAATATATATAGCGTAGCCAGAAATTGTAGCGGCAGGCAACGTTTTGATGAGTCATCCTAGGCATGCTTACGCTTGCAATACGTTCACACTAGGGTATTCAAAGCATTACACAAAAAAATCCGAACAAAGTGCGCCAGCTGTCTCTAGACAGAGCTTGAAATTTGCCAATGCTCTCTAGGACGACACAACGAAATACATGTTTACGACTAATTAAATGACCATAATGGGTGGACGCTTGTGTTTTCTCAACATGACAGAGTTGGTTGTGGTGTCTGTGCGATGAGACGTGCTTTGCTAGCGGCAATACTAGTGAAAACTGCTGTGTCTGCCTATCACTTCGGCATCTGATCCCCAGGTCGTGGGATTGAATCCCAGCTTCGACGGCTACATTTCCAATGGAGGCCGAAATGTTGTAGGCCCGTGTGCTCAGGTGTGGGTGGACGTTAGAGAACCCCAGGTGGTCGAAAGTTCCGGAGGCCTCTACTTCGGCATCTCTCATAATTATATGGTAGTTTTGGGACATTAAACACCACATATCATCATCGTGTCTGCCTATCGCTGTCATGAACCGTCATGAGCGGACAGGATGTAAGAGTATACATAGACTGATGCTGACGTCCTCTCTGCAACGTGTTCCCTGCAACGCATCCGTGTGTCCGGATAATGTTCGGGCCGTTATCAGTTATCTTCAAGAGTGCCTTCTTAGATGACGCTACGGCGAGTGGGATCAGCATTCTAGACAGGTATCACACTCAACAGAAACGCGCATGCTTCTGATTTAGGGTCTTTGTGCTGGCATGTGCGACCACCCTGTTTTTTTAAATTCTGGATCCTTGTTTACGTGCGTTTAATGCTATTAGTTTTAATAAAAGTGGCAGTGTACGAGATCATAAACTTTTTAGATGGTTGTTTCCCACTGAAAATTTTCTGCATATTGTCAAGCACATTTTTTTTCTGTTGAGTCTTTATGAAATTAAACAGAAAGAAAAATATTTGTTGTGAGTAGTGTATTTGTGTATTATAATTGAAAGAAGTACGAAAGTTTATATTTGCTCAAGCTTTCATCAGTAAAATGTTAACAAAGCTGTGACTTAAGACAGGAAGCCTGCCTTCAACGGACCTGATAAATTTTTAGTCGAATTGATTGAGCGATATGTGGGGCTTTACGACCAAAAACCATTATGTGGATATGATAGACGCCCGTAGTGAAACACTGGCCAATTTCGACCCCCAGGGGCTCTTTATCGGGCACGCAAATCAGTGCACACGGGCCAACAGCGCTTTCGCCGCCACTGAAAGTGCAGCCGCTGCAGCCGGGAATAGATCCCACAACCTGTGGGCCAGCAGCCGAGTACCTTAGCCACCAGCCCACCGCTCCGGCCTCTTTCACTTTCACTTGAAATAATTTACATAAACATGTGCAATCGCATCGTACAATCTAACCAAACACAACCCCATGACGTCATTGTGAAGTATTTCAATACATACGTCGTTCAAATATTTGTAGACATTGCAGAACTGCATTGTTCTCGTGTGCTTGATATGAAATACTTACGCATTTTGAAAATTCATTTGTATCACGTTCATACTGAACAAACGAAACTATGCTTCAGTGATTTCGTTGTGTGTGTTAAGTGAGCAATACACATCAAGTACGTTTCTAGTACAGTAACGTTTCTCTTTTGTTAGAGGGTAATGGTTTGTATGAAGGGTTTACGCCAGGAGGCAGTTTCGTTTTTGTATTTTGTTGGCTCCTGTCCAACCGGACGTTTGACCTGCTGATATAGAATTTTCCTACGCAGAATTTGCAGCAAGTTTCTTTGATTTAAATGTTAGGCAATAAACTTGCCTGATTAGGCAAACGACTTCAAAACAAGAGCGATGCGTCTTACATGTAATAGTAAGAAGCACCTTCTTTGTGAAGTCGTCATAGTGTGCGTAAACACATTTTTAAGGTCAGGCTCAGGATAGGTGGTGATCCCTGTATGTAGTTTTGCTGGGAATTCAAGCTCCGATTTCTAACTTCGTGATTGACTATATTTACACTATTAGTTGACAATTTCTGTCGGTGCCAGACGAGCAGTGATTAAGGGACCGGCTGCTGACACGAAGTTCGTGTGTTTGATCCCTGCTGCGGCGGTCGCACTTATACGAAGGTGGGCTGCTATGTTATCTCAGCGCTCGTTTCTTCATTTTCACGCTGTTTTGAGTACCTCTAGCCTTGTTGTGGCATATATTGCGTCCACTGTGCAATATGGGAGCATCAAAATTTTCAACCCGTCCTTTGTGGCGTCTATCATATTCATATGGTGGTTTTGGAACGGTAAACACTTATTACTTGACCATTGCTCGCAACGATAAATTCCGAGAAATGCTGCAACCAAAATAAAACTACCCACTACTTCGCGAGTGGCCTGAAATGAATAATCCTAGTCAATGTCAAAATACAATTTTTCCAGATTTTTCAAAAGCAAAAGCATGGCCTTAAACCGAGGTGTGGTGAGAAAGGGGACACCTACTCAACACCCTTCTCTTGCGGCGAGCGGGACAAAACCAAGCCGCCTGCGAGTCATCAAAAGCCCCATGTTTGTTTGAGATAGTTTCTGATCCATGTGAGTACAATAACCTTGCGCGTCAAAAACTGCAGGTTGGTATACCATTTATATAAAAACTTCAGTTTCGTACAGCGTGCACCTATTACAGATGGGATGTATGGCATGTTGCGATTCCACATATTTCCATCCACTTCTGGCTTGACACGATCCGAAAAAAATGATAGATAACACAAGGTTATGCGGAAGCGTCACTATGATTTCTTCACATTTCAGTGATGATTAAGTTTCACAAGCAGCTATTTATCTCTTAGAGAACGCAGGAGAAGCTGGTCCGCGTTTCCTTCCATGCGCTTCATCGCGAGGGCGGGTGAATCGAGAAATCCATGGTGGACGGGTCGCCATCTTGCGGCACCGCGCGATACTGAGCGCACGTGTCTCAGGCCCTGATTGGCTGTGGCTCTAGCGGCAAACGTTTCTGCGGATAAAGTTGGTGCGGGAGCCATTCTGGCAAACGGCCACGGACTTTCAGCTTTTGCGGAGTATCCACGTTCTCCTTCCGGATCCACGCTTGATGCGAATGTAGCTGTTACCGTTTAACGCCGTCATTCCGGCACACGACTGCATATTTAGCGTCACGATGGTCTTCAAGCGTGTTGCTCTGTAATTACACGCTCTAAAAAAGGTCGCGCTTAAGGTAACGCTTAGCTGCATAGTCTCGCGTGATGCGCATGCAAATAACCATTATGACGCTTCGAGCACCACGTGGGCAAAACATAGCTCCAGGATATTTCATGACAGCGTCCATCCCCTACGGCAAGGTTCTGCACCGTGGTTCAATCGTGCGCAAACGTTAATAGCAACGAAAAAGTGGGGAGAAGGGGAGGCGTTAGAGAGGTCGTAAAGCAGGAGGAGAGGCAGGAGATCCCCCTCTCCCCTCCTCATGCACATCCTTATGACCTTAGGTCATAAGCAATGCGCAACTTTTGTGATACATCTTCTCGTTCGTAGGGGGAGATGAAAACAAGAGAGATTATTTGTTTACTTGGGCAGAATGTGGCGGCATCTCTCGTGCGGCACTGGAATCATCTGCGTGTTTTCAAATAAGTTTTGGATTTATTATTGCAATGCCTTGCAATTGAAGACATTGCAATTATTGCAATGTCTTTTGTGTTACTGTTATTATCTCAGAGCTCGTTGCTTCATTTTCACGCTGCTTTGAGTACTGCTAGCCTTGTTATGGCGTAAATTGGGCTCTTTAATTCGGAGAGTTAGCACACCCACGTGATAAATGAATACGCGACATACCCGTATTTATTGTGCTCAACAATTAAAAATGACACTGATCAACGGTGCACAGCTGATTGCCTACACTTCTCTGCAACAGATCTCCCAATCTCATGTAGTTGTCAGTGGTTCTGTCTTGATACTACATCTTGTTATCATTATCAGAAGATTATCTTTTTTTTTTCAATAGAAACAAGAGTGCTTCAAATATAGTGCATGACCTAAGTTTAGAAGTTTCTTGGGGTTCGCACAAGCACTTTCATATGGCGGCTAAAAAGTTATCTTTAAACCTTGTTAGGTTTCACAAAAAATTAAGTCTAAGAAACATTGGTAGAAGGTAGCTCGTCGTCCTCTTCGTTTTGTCCCTTCTCTTGCAACACATGAACGCTACCGAAAACCTTATGCTTAGTGATATATTTTAGTGCTGATTTGCACAATGTACATCGCTACATCCTAATGTTCAGCACTAGTAAAGCTTTTGCTGATGTCTCTGAACATGCGAGGGTAACAAATTAGCCAAAAAAATGTGCGGTCTTTTGTGAAAATGCTTCAATATTTTGAAAGTGAGAGTGCTGAAAATCACACATCGCGATATAATTCAATTTGTGACGAATCGTCCATGCTTATTTCTTTGCATTATATTCGATTCAAGCGTTCCTTCTTTTTTTTCTTGCTTCCAACAGTTTATACAAGAGATGATGTGCCGCATCTATGAACTAGAAAAGAACGCTCTGAACCCCAGCAATCTTCTTCGAGACCCAGCATCTAAACCTGCTTACCATGGTGGTTTGTGGGTCACCTGGAAGGATGAGGTGCCGCTGTAAGTAAAGACAAGCTGGAGAACTAGAAATGAAGGCGCGCTCATAATAAAACAAATCCTCAGCAAAATAACGCTTATCGGCCGACTTTTTCGCCGGAATCCATCAGTAACCCTAATTCTGTGTACTATAGCCTAGTCTCAGTACTAGCTCCTAATATAGACAAGCTGTCTTCATGGACCCTTTGTTGTTTCATTAGCATTTGTTGCAAGAGATATTGTGTCTAGGATAAGCTTCGAGAGAGGAAAAAGGGAAGGAGGACAGGTGATCGGCCGCGTGCACCTCGTGTTACTATTACAGGAAAGATACCGTCTTGCGAGCACGCTCGAGGAGCTCCATACGCATCTGCCACATGTTTAGTCATGTGCTTGGCCGCTAGTCAACACGCATGTGAACAGTGCACACGAAAAGTGTATAGTTTCGTCCAGAAATATTTATATCTCTTGTTTTCTTTTGCAATATTGGAGCGCGCTTGGTACTTCTTGATCGCGAATGACGTCGGTGTTATCGTTTTTAGGGGCGAAGCTTTTTATGGCGTGGCTTGTGCGTCCCTCGCAGTACGTAACCCCCAGTGGCACATACCCGAAATAGGTATAACATTTGATCTTCAAGATGGTGCCGGTGAGAGTTTCTACTGTGTGTTGTTTAACAATAAAAAAATACTGCTCAATGTACATGCCAATGACTGCTAATGGGGAATGAGAGACAAGAGCATTCGGCTTTTAGTCAACGCGCACGCTGCGATCCCCATTAGCAGCCATTGGCATGTACGTTGAGCACTATCGGACAAGAAAGGGTTGCTACATTATACTAGCTGGGTGTAACCTCCTTAGTTTTCAGAAAGGTTTAGCGAGCGTTGAGCCGCAGGGCCATGAATACAATAAACTAGTATAAACCATGAATGAATTTGAGGTGGTTAAAGAGGGGAAGCAGATACGAAGCGCAAATCGTAAGAAATTAAAAGCTGATTCTTCCTTTCTCTCATTTCACATTAGTAGCCACTGGCATGTAAATTGAGCACTATCTGACAGGAAAAGGTTGCTACGTTATACTCGCTGGGCGTAACCTCCTTGGTTTTAGAAAGGTTTAGCGAGCATTGGGCCGCAGTGCCATGAATACAGTGAACTAGTATATACCATGAACTCAAGGTGGTTGAAGGTGGGAAGTAGACCAGAAGCGCAAGCTGTAAGAAAGTGTGCGTGTGCCACCTCTCGTTTAGTCCTTGGCATGTCCACTGAATGGCGGTGCTTCTATATGGGGAACATGTGATAAAAAGATGCGAGGTGGTGGGACTTGGAGTGTTGAATAGATGGACGAACGGACACACAGACAGATGCATGGATGGACGCAGGAAAGGACGCAGGGGCGGATGCATGAACGAACGCAGGGACAGGCGCACGAACAGACGCATGGATGGTCACACAAACGGACGCATGGACGGATGAATGCTTCGCCCCACTCTCCATCATTCACTCCGTGGATATGCTGCCATTTTTTATGTTGCAAGCGCTGACATTTCAAGAAAGAAAGGATGAAACAAGCAACTCGAATGACGTTCATTGCTGCGGCACAAAAGCACAGTTTTGTCGTGCTATTTTAAATGCGAAGCATTTTTTTGCGCAGTGCAACCACTTTTCGTGTACTTCCCCGTATCTATCTATCTATCTATCTATCTATCTATCTATCTATCTATCTATCTATCTATCTATCTATCTATCTATCTATCTATCTATCTATCTATCTATCTATCTATCTATCTATCGATCTATCTATCTATCTATCTATCTATCTATCTATCTATCTATCCATCTATCTATCTATCTATCTATCTATCTATCTATCTAGCCACCTACGTTTGGGTGCTCTTGTGATCACCGCCTTAACGTGGTGAAAAAAAGTATTATGCGAAAATGAGGTGATTTCACGAAAACGACTCGCTGGTCATACCGTCGCATATGTTGTCGAACACTTTGCGCCAGAAATTGGCACGTACCCGCAGGCGTGTATGTGCCACTGGTATACGGGTATCTTCTACCCAGAAATAAGCAAATATAAGGGGAAAGATCGGTCTCCTTTCATATCTACCCAAGAATGGCGAGAACACACATGAGTAACTGTCATGCGTGAGCGTCAAGAAAAAAAGCACACATTGTCTGCATTGACGTGAAGTATGTAAACAAAAGTGTCAAGGTCCCAGCAGGAATGAAACTCCCGCATTCTACGTGGCAAACGGGTATTTTACCTCAGAGCCAGGCCAGGTCACACGAATACTTTTCAACTAGACCATACTGTTCGTGAAGAGTCAATTCGAGATGCGGTACTGGCTATCTATTCTTCTACCCGTACTTACGTACTTCTATCATGAATTCGTCACGTCCAGGTGACGACGCTCATAGCGAAGTGGCATACACTGATGCTCCTTTATCCAGCAGTGTCCAGGGCCACACTCCTCGCTGGCACAATGCTACATATCAGCTCACCACTTCTGGTGTTGCTAATACTCACGCAACTATTCACATCGTTACAAAACTTTAGACATGCAACTATTCACAGTATGTTTGTGCGTCCAATATTTCTACATAGCTTTAGCGTCATTTCGTAACGTTTTATTCAATAAAAATTACGGCACAGTCACCTTTCCTCCGCTTGCTTCGCATAACCTCGAAACACAAAGTACGTGGGATCTGCCTAATTTTTTGGACTACCTTGTAGACAGCAGTCTCCAACTGAAATCTGTTTTGTCTACCATAAGTTCTTAATAAGATGCCTATTGGGAGAGCGGCGTTTGTTATGAGAAAGTGCACGGCAGAGACGTACATGACGCTTCATTAGCATGTGAGGCATACTACAAAAGCATGTTCTAATTTTGAGGACAGTTCAATGAATGTCGTGAGATCCTGAGGTTCAACGATGGGCTCATGTGCTGTAACGGTGAGCACTGCAGAAACTACACGAATGCTTTGGCCATCAGGAACGCTCTGGTGCACACTGGCCATGTGAGCTGCTCTGAAAGTAGATTGTAAATCATTTCTCACACTTAAAGTGGTTTCAAGTATGCGAAATACCTATTTTGCTTAACCGGAATTTCAGAAATTGAGAACGTAAAAGTGTTCTCAAAACCCTTTATGGTGTGCTTTAGAGGTAATGCTTTATCTAAAACAGATTTGAGAAGGTAAAAGTCTCACGATATATAGAAACCCCTGCAGCTCACATAAAAGCTTGCCAGATGACGCTTGATGCTCGTAGGTTAAACGTTCTGAGTGCGAGATGATTTTAATTAGAAAGATCAGTCTCATTTAGGAATATCGACAAGTAAACCACAAATTTAGCGCACAATACGATTAGTTATAAAGAACATGAACACGATCTCGCCTATAATTTCAGAGGATACGGTGCTCATCTTTCTTGTTTTTGTCGATAACTTACTTGCATTCCTGAATAGAAACAAGTGTATTGTTGCCATAGCGGATGTTTTAATGCAGAGGTAAATTGGGTTAACGTAAAAACCAGTTCTAAAATTTGCTGTCATACTACAACAGCATAAGCAAAGTATATGCTCCCACAAATGGAGCCGTCTTTTCTCAGACAGTCGTTGATTTGCTTATTACAAACTAAAATGCTTCCCCTGGCTAGGAGAAGAAATTTTTCACATCTCATTGCTGACCATATGCCAATATACTGTTGTATTGCCACTGATATACGTACAGAACATAGCTATGTTGTTTCTAGTTGTCATTGTGTCTCTCTAAATGCCTTTTATATGGATTAAGGTATGTATCTATCTTTTCAAATACATCAAAAAAATTGATAAACACTAGCTGGTAGAATTTGTCACAAATTCAGACAAGCTACAATACCAAAGGGCATATTCAACGTTCAATGAGTATTTTCTGAACTTGAATTGAAGTGAAGTGAAGTTTATTTTCCTTTCACACAAAGGGGGTAGCCGGGGCTAAAGGCTGGAGTGCCTGACAGAGGCCTCGGCTCCCTTGTACAGTCTGACATAAATAAACGAAAACACATAATTGCAGTGTTAGCTGCATTTGCCAGTGTAACACAATGCTGCCAAGCATGCAGCGTAGACAAAATACAAAGCATTATAAATATACAGAATATAAACTTAATACAAGCTTATACAAAGCACAAATCAGATTCGAGTAAATATTTCTTTGTTTGTTTTTTGAATAATTTCAATGCAACATCAAAATCAACATCCGTCAACATTTTATTAATAACCACAGTGACCTGATAATTTAATTTTTGTTTGCCATAGTTTGTGCGCGTTTTGGGGACCCGGTGGATTTGTTTTCGAAAGTGATATGCATCGTTAGACAAAGTAAAGTCTTGAGTGTGCAGTTGATTGCTCTTAATATATTGCAACAGTCGAAAGAGGTAGACTTGGTTCGCTTTAAGCAGATCGTAAGTACGGAACAATGGCAACGTGGAAAAGTCTTTGGGTCTGCCATGGTACCCATGAATGCACCGCAAGGCTCTCTTTTGGAGTACTAGTAGTTTTTGATAGTTAGTAGGCGTAGTTGTTCCCCATACGAGAATACAATAGGTTAACTTAGAATACACAAGCGCATAATACATCTGCAGTCTCAACCACACGGGTACCAGACAAGCTACTTTGTAGAGACAGCCAACACTTTTACTTATTTCAGATGCTAATTTTGACACATGTGTGTTCCATGAAAGGTTCTGGTGGAACCAGACACCAAGAAATTCAATGCAGTCGACCTCATGTATTCTTACCCGACCAAATTGAATATTAGCCTTATATGAATCAGCAGTATTAATTGGCCTAAAAATAATGTAGCTAGTTTTGGATAAATTTAAGGAAAACATGTTGCGTTGTAGCCATGACTGCAAGTTTCCTAAGTACCAGTTTACCGTAGCTTCCGCTTGTACAAGAGATTTGGCTGTAAAAAATATGTTCGTATCATCCGCATACATAATCATGTCATGAGAGCCTGGTAGTTTAGTAATATCATTAATATATATTAAAAACAATAGAGGTCCTAATATAGAGCCCTGAGGGACTCCACAAGTGACAGTTAGTCGGTTAGATGCAACATCATTCACCCGTACGTACTGCATCCTATGACGTAAATAATCCTGCACTAAGTTATGTGTGACACCACGTACACCATAGTAATTCAACTTTTCTAAAAGGATATTGTGCTGTACGCAGTCAAACGCCTTTCGAAAATCTAAAAAGAGACCAAGAGTGTAGTGTTTGTGTTCTATATTTTCAAGTATTTTGTCTTTAATAACGAGTAGCGCCTGCTCTGCGGATTTTTTCTTCAGAAAACCGTACTGGCAAGCAGATATCAGGTTGTGTTTAGTGAAAAAACATTCGAGCCTGCAATTGATAACTCCTTCAAATAATTTGGAAAATACTGGTAACACAGAAATTGGTCGGTAGTTTGACATTTCCATTCGATTGCCACTTTTGTATATCGGACACACCTTGGCGATTTTTAGGTCATCAGGAAACACACCAGTAGTAAACATTAGGTTTACAAGATAAGACAATACGTCAGATATCAAAGGCGCAACGCGCTTAATGGGGACAGATTTTATATCGTCATGACCTGCAGATACATCATTTTTTAACTTGTTGATTAAAATCACTATTTCTTGAGAGGAACTGGGTGAAAAAAACACAGACTTCGATAAAGAAGTAATATTGTTAATCAATACATTATCAGGTTCAGGTGTATCACCGAGCGGTTTACCAACATTGACAAAGTACTTATTAAAAGCACAAGCTAAATCAAAACCACACAAATTTCCGTCCGGCGTACTTATCTCGTTCAGCGCATTATTATCTTTCCCTTTCGTTAGATTAGCTACTTCTCTCCATACTTTACCACTGTCGTTTTGGATTCTCGTAAAACGCTCGATAAAATAATTTGTTTTTGCTGTCTTTAATTCTTTACTCAGTTGATTTCGATACTTTTTATACTCTTTTAGAATGTTGGGATCCCGATTCTGAATAAAGGAGTGGTACATTTTGTTCTTAGTGCAGATTTTTTCATGCAAATGTTTGGTTATCCACGGCTTTCTGAACTTCTTCCTATTTACTCTTCTTCTAATTAGAGGAAAAGCGTCATTATAGGCATTTAAAAACTTCTTAATAAATTCTGAGTACGCCCTGTTTACGTCATCAATACTGTATATGTTATGCCAGTTTATATTCCGAATGAGGCATTGAAACTTGTTTAAATTCATATCATTTATTTGCCGCGTCATATATCTATCAACTGTAACCTTGCGTTCGCGCACTCTGTTGATAAAACAAAAAATTGGAATATGGTCGCTAATGTCCGAACTCAGTAATCCAGATTCAATATTACGCGGTTCAATGTTTGTAACACAAACATCTAAAAGGGTGGCTGTGTCAAGAGTAATTCTAGTAGGCAAAGTAATGTGATTGTAACATGCGAAAGATGAAATAACACCGTTGAAATCGGCAGTGCACGGGTCGTCATGCAATAGATTTATATTAATGTCGCCCATGAGTACAAATGGAAGAGTGCTAGAATTCAAATTTTCAAGCATTTTTTCAAGGAAATCTAGAAACTCTCGCTTATTTCCAGTCGGTGGCCTATAGATTGCTACGACAATTACATTGGGCAGTGATACCGCTAAACATTCAACACTGGGGCTCATTATTGAGTAGTCCTCAAGAACAGAGTGCGGGTAGCAGCATTTAGCATATATAGCAAGGCCTCCACCTCTTCCATTGGGACGTAGGAGACCGTTATAAGCGTAGTTATTGAAATGAAGGCGGTCATCATGTGTGAGCAACCATGTCTCAGAAAATACTAATACATCAAATTCTGTTGTTAGTAAGGTAAAAAGGTGATCGAGGCGGTCGCCTTTGTTTTTGAGGCTTCTTATGTTAAAGTGAATAACAGACAGTTCCTGGCGTCGGTTATGGAACTTAGCGTTGAAAGATTCAGAGTTGTATAAAGAACAAGTCGGTATTTGGAACATAGCCATGATTCCTCAAGCGAGAAATAATACAGCTATTGTGATATTTTGCACAAATCGCTCTCACCGGCAATCCTGACGGCATTGGAAGATTCATTCCGTCTGGCGAAAATCTTGCCCCCGCTTGTCCAAACGAATTTCCAAGACATTTCTTTCTTGCGGGCAATTGTGGCTCCCAGTAGTTGCTTATTAGCACGGGTTAAATGTTCGTTAACGTACACCCTATCGGATCCAGGAAGCCCTAGCATTTGATTTGTGATCTGTCGTTTCCTAGCTTTCGCAAGAACGGCCTGTCGCTTGTCTCGGCGCACGAAGCGAACGATAATGTTGCTCTCGCCCGTTACTCGTGTTGCTATCTTGTGACATGTGTCAATGTCAGCAGCACAAACTGGTTCGTCAATAACTTCGCCAAGTTTTCGTATGACATCATTAGCATTGTCTGCTGCCTTCACGCCCTTAAGCTCTAGATTATTCAAACGGCTATATTGTTCGAGCTCATCAACTCGTTGCGCTAGCTGCTTGTTTTCTTTCTTGAGATCTTCGTTACTTTTGAGCAGAACGCTCAGTTCCTGCCTCAAAGCTTTCAGTTCGGAGTTAATCGCCTTGGTTTCATCGCAAGTGTCGCTACAAAACTTCACACTTTCTTTAACAGAGCGCATTTCAAGTCTCATTTCACGCTTGAAATCATCGAGAGCTTTCACAAAATCCTTCGTCATTGCTATGAACAGAACAATGCAGGCCTGGCAGCAGTGCTAAGAAACTTATAACGTGAATACACGAATGTCCCAATAACACAAAAAGCAGCAGCAGCAGCGGTGGTGGTTGCGGTATAAGACAAAACGTAATACCAAAGCTTGAGGAAAACCAACTGACCTGTAGAACGTAGGAACAGCAATTAGTCAAGTGCTCGCATCCGCAACCACCACTGCTTTGGTGCGGGCGGGCCACCGGTCACTGCTTTTGATGCGTAGACCGGAAATCCGCGCAGGCGCAGGTCTACGACAAGAATGCGGTGCTGCAGTCACTATCGGAATGTATCCTAGTCCGTCAAGGAAGGGCACCGCTTCCCGATACGTAGACTGGAGATCCGCGCAGGCGCAGGTCTATGTCAAGAATGCGGTGCTGCAGTCACTATCGGAATGTATCCTAGTCCGTCGAGGAAGGGCACCTGTAGAACGTAGGAACAGCAATTAGTCAAGTGCTCGCATCCGCAACCACCACTGCTTTGGTGCGGGCGGGCCACCGGTCACTGCTTTTGATGCGTAGACCGGAAATCCGCGCAGGCGCAGGTCTACGACAAGAATGCGGTGCTGCAGTCACTATCGGAATGTATCCTAGTCCGTCAAGGAAGGGCACCGCTTCCCGATACGTAGACTGGAGATCCGCGCAGGCGCAGGTCTATGTCAAGAATGCGGTGCTGCAGTCACTATCGGAATGTATCCTAGTCCGTCGAGGAAGGGCACCTGTAGAACGTAGGAACAGCAATTAGTCAAGTGCTCGCATCCGCAACCACCACTGCTTGATAGAAACGAGTGCTACTCATTGATAGAAACGAGTGCTACTTTATCAGCGGCAGCAACTTCTTAGATTACTTTGGCTATTACAACCTTTAAGGTTCTAATAAACGAACAAGCGTAAGTCTTTTGTGTGCAAGTGCTAAAGTATATATGTATGTCTGTTCAAAGCTGCCAAGCACACAAAATACTCGTGGTGCATATTGTATGCCTTATACAACATGAACTTTTATCATCAGGAACTTATACCAACATGTCAAACAGGAGTCATCCGACGCGTAGTGTGTTCGCTATGCTCGTGCTCAGACATTATTTCATTTGTGACTTCGGAGTATTGAGAATATTGAGAGTAATAGGCTTTTTTTGCTCATTAAAAGAGTTAGAAGGCTGAAAAAAAGGTAACAAAACTTTTCTGTACTCTGTCTTTCCCCCTAAAAAGCAAACTATGGATAGTTTACAGCTAGGTAATGAATTCACTCATAAAATAGTGGTAACGGGAATTTAAAAGTTGGCAAATCGATCAATTGCGATATCATGGCATGACTATTTTCGTGCCTGGAGTTACGTACTAGACCACGCGTATGTTATACTGATCTAGATTCTGATTATGCAAAC
This sequence comes from Rhipicephalus microplus, assembly GCF_043290135.1. Taxonomy (NCBI): domain Eukaryota; kingdom Metazoa; phylum Arthropoda; class Arachnida; order Ixodida; family Ixodidae; genus Rhipicephalus; species Rhipicephalus microplus. The sequence continues at coordinate 97,593,335 of NC_134701.1, forward strand.
ATGTTCTCTTTAGAACGAATGTTAAATATGAAGTTTGCTTAGATTGTCATCCACACCACAGTCGTATCTGGGACGCGGATAAGGTAGGAGATCTGTCAATTATGTAATAAAAGTTGCTACAAGGCAACCAAATGCTTTTTACTTGCGTATTTGAGCGAATGTTTTCTCATCTGAACTGCACGTTACTTCTGTACTGACATATAACGAAAAACGAAAGAGGCGTTCCAAAGACCAGACTTCTCTGAAAGTTGCCGGTATTTCTGGAAGAACTGAACGAAATAAATTACCGTCAACCTTATTCTTTTTCTGAGTTTGTGATAAGGAGAAGATAGTACTGATAAAAACTGCTCGGCAGGACCCATGCTTCTTGATCAGAAGGAGCAGATATTGTAGAAACATGACTAAAAACAATTTTTTCTTAGAATTTTAGGCTATTTTGCGCAATCGTTTCACTGCACTCTCAAAAAATTGAATCTAGTATAATAAACTAGGTCTGATAACTGGTATTCAGAGTGAAAAGCTCTAATCCCAAGTACAGTGATTTTTTTATTTGTAATGTCGTTTTCGCTTTGCACCTAACCTGCCTGCTTATTCCGCTAAATACAGGCAAAAATGTTTTGAGAGCAACTGTGAATCTATGAACTCTTCAATTTTTGGGCAGCTCTGCTTATGACGAATGCCTGCACGCCTTCGCAACTACCATCTCTCTCACGCTAACTAAAGTACGTTCCATTGTATTATTGACGCTAATAGCACTCCGCATAGCAACTTGGAGTTGACCGATATTCTAGGCCCATTGCAGCACAACTCCCGCAAATTACACGCCCCAAAAGCACTACTTGCATTCTCACAGACCACAAGCCTGAACAAAACATTGTAAATAGTGTAGTGCATGTGTGTGGCTGTACATGGAATGCTTTTATCTCTGCATATATTCTCTCAAGAAAATGGGTATGAGCCATCCACTGTGGTGGGAGCTGGCATGGAAGTGGAGGAAAAAGAGATCGTTGCTTCCTGGTCTGCATCTGGGCAAGAGATAGGCTCCTGGATGTCTCAGTTATTTCGATCGTTACATTATTAACGAAGCCCTTTAGCTAGTCTGAGTTGACATAGTGTGCGTAAGAACGAGTCTGTCGCATTTCTAAAAGAGAACAAAACTGGTTAAATAGTTGGCGTAAAAAGATGTTGTCTAGTCCGAGACACCCGTGTTTCATTCGCCGAAACAAGTTTGTACAACTGCGTCGCCCAAATTTAAAAGGCCAGGAGAAGGCACGCTTGCCTACTTGTCACGAAATTCAGCGAGAAATATCGCTATCTTACAAAACGCACTGCGATCACATACCTTGAGGATATTGCCGACGCCCCTGGTCCCTCAACATTAGCTGCCCTTTCGTCGTGCGTTCATTCCGGCATGACATTCGCGAGCACTCTCCACGTAAACCAAGGTCTACCGTCCGCACAACGAGAACGTCTTTTGGAAATACTCGACTTGTTTCTTGACTGCTTCGCTTGAACATCGAAAGTGAACCAAAGACTATTGGCCAAGCATCGTCACTGAGCCTACCGAGAGACACGTTCGACAGCATGCCTACAGAATCTGGCAAAAAGTACAAGACGCTATACACCAACAAGTGCAGCAGATGTTCAAGGACGATGTCATTTAGTCCCTGAGTGTCCCCTGTTCTATTAGTAAAAAAAAAGATGGTACCCTGCTATTTAGCCTTGACTACCAAAAGTTGAATAGGATCACGAAGAAAGATGCGTATCCTTTACCGCGAATAGATGACTTGCTGGACCGTATTCGGAACGCTCCTTACTTTTCTTCCATGGATTTACGCAGTAGCTATTGGCAACTTGCTGTCGATGAGCGCGACCGCGAAAAGACAGTCTTCGTTACTCCTGACGGAGTATGCAAGTTCAAAGATCTTCCTTTCTGCTTAAGCTCTGCGCCAGATATTTTAGAAAGAATGATGGATATGATTCATTTCGGCCTTAAAATGGCAATGGCGTCTTGTCTACCTCGATGATGTGATCGTCTTTTCGGATACGTTTGAGCAACACGTCCAGCGCTTACGGCCAGTTCTTCAGGCGATTCGAACCGCCGGAATTTCTCTCAAACCTCTGAAATGTTATTTTGCTTTCGAGGAACTTGTTGTGAGCCATGCCAATATACGCCCAGACTCTGAGAAAACAAGCGCTGTTGCGGCATTTCCTGTTCCAACGAACAAGCGCCGTCTACCCAGATTTCTGTGACTGTGCGCATGTTACAAAGGCTTTGTAAAAAGCTTTTCGAAAACCGCTGAATCTCTCAACTAGCTTACAAAAGATGGCGTACCATTTGTTTCAGGTCAGGGCCAGCATCATGCCTTTGACACCCCACAAAACCATCTCCAAGCTTCACCTGCACTCGGTCACTTTGACAACAACTCTGCCACAGAGCTACACACGGATGCCAGGAACGTTGGACTCTGAGCTGTGTTGGTTCAATGGCAAAATGGCGTAGAGGTTGTGATTGCCTGTGCAAGTCGAACATTATTATCCGCAGGGAAAAGCTATTCTTCAACAGAAAATGCTTAGCCGTTGTTTGGGCTATAACAAAGTTTCGCCCTTACGTGTACGGTCGCCTAGCGACCACCATACTTTACGCTGGCTTGCCAACCTCAAAAATACTTACGGTCGTCCAGCACGGTGGAGCCTTCGGCTGCCAGAATTCAACGTTGCAATCATTCACAGGTCAGTACACAAACACACTGACGCTGACTCTCTCTCACGTGCTCCAATCAGAAGTACGAACGCTGACGTTGAAGAGGACGATACATTCCTTTCTTCTGCATCAGCAATCGACATGGCTCAACAACAATGTGACAATATGGAGCGAAGCCCGCTAAATGACTACCTTGAATGCCGCGAAAGCAGTCTTCCTCAAAATTTATCACGGCCGCTAGCCTCGTTCTGCATCAGGGATGCAGTCCTCTATAAGAAGAACTTTGACCATACTCGAGCTACTTATCTACTGGTACACTCCAAGGCAAAATTACCCAAAAAATGAGTAATGGAGCCCAATGGGCGTGCGCGATGAACTGATAGACCGTTGAGGAGCAACCACAAAGGGAAGCGTGCTGCGCGAAATCACTTACTCTCAAAACACGCTCCAAATGGGTGAACCGCCTGGGTATTGCAGGCAGCGCGAAAAGCGTTGCCAAAGTGACCAGCCCTCTTTCTCCTCTTCAGCTGGCTCAGTCTTTCCTGGTATTCTGCCGACGACGGTTTGCGTTGCGTCACGCTCGGAGTGCTCGACAACGGCCGTCTGGAGTCGACGATCTAAAAACAACGACGTGGTGCTTGTGTGTACGTTTGGAAGAGTGTGGGCTGCTGATTTTGCTTATCGCTGCACCCATGAAGTCCGGAGCAAGTCTCGACACGTCGCCACGCCACGCTGTATATTTCTGGCTTCAAGATACTCACCACCAACACACGAAAGAATGTTCTCAGTCGCTAGCGTCACCTGTGGCAGAGGGTGTAACAACGCATTATTTTGCATAGCCTCTGAAACAGTGGTGTACAGTTGCAGGTCTCGAACAACTCTCGACGAACGCGCCCCTATGGGCCGCAGATGAAAAACGCCTTGCTGGTACCGGCCCCGCCGTGATGATAGTGTCAATCACAAGCACCACCGCACGGCGCTTGTTTAAAACTGAAGGCAGGCCAACTCCGCTGGGAGCACGAGCCATCCCTTAGGCATCTTTCTAGAGGAGGCGTTGCCCGAACGCTCGCCCATCGAGTGCTCGCCTGTCTTCGCCGCCGCGATGAGCTCCGGGCTGACGATATTGGGCTGAAACCTCGTCCCTGTGTCGGGAGCCGTCGAAAACACGTTGCAGGTTCTCGTAAAGAGCTTGGTTGTAGTATGTAGCGCGCTGTAAATGCACCATCACGGGCTGGCGGGGCTTTCGCCAGCGTAAGAATTCACTGAAAATTGGTCGCCATTACAGTTGGCTTTCCCATCAGTCGGTCGCAAGAAGCTTGGCGCCGTCCGTTGGTCGCGGCGGCGGACTCGGTTTGCGCGCTGCACTCACTCAAGTTTGTGAAAAAGAGCCGCATTACCGTCGATTTCTTCGGCGCTAGCTCCAAACCAGCTCGGCGCTGTTTGTGGTGGCGGTCAAGCGTACGCTTGCTCTCCTGTGCGAAGTTCGCTGGCGGCAGACACTCCGCGTGCAGCGCCGTGTTTCGTCTCGCGTTCGCTTGATCGAGCTGAATGCCGTCGATCGCTTAGGACTCGCCGACTTGTTAGCGGAACGGTGGTTCGCGGAGTCGTGGTGGCGGCCGCCGCTCCTAAGCAGTTGTGGTACGGGGATCGAAAGGAGTCTTTGACGATGTCTGACATCACGGTGAAATTATTAGCATGTCATATCACACGTATGTTTTCATTTCGCCCTGCACGTATTTCTCATATGCATTTGTATTCATCCTCTGTCAAGTGTCACTCACAATTTTACATAATTATTTTGCAGCCGTGGGCACACACCGTGCGCGCTGGCGTCTGCGATGCCTGTCATCCATCTCTTTTGTCACAGCAGCTTCAGATGGACTGTGCGAGATGTGAAGGTAAAGTTGTTTGTGTGTCATATTTTAACGCTCGTTTTTATAATAACGTTCACGTACTTGTCATATGCGTGCATGTTCATCTTCTGTCACGTGTGTCTAACTATTATTACTATATTATTGTACGTGCAGCCATGGAAACTCAACAGGCAAAAGACTGCGCGCGCTGGCGTCTGCAATGCTTGTCATCTATCGCTTCCGTCGGAGGAGCTTCACAATAAGTGAACAAGGTGTGACAACGAGACTGCACTTGTACACTTCACCCTGAATTCACTGAGAACAATGCAGAAATTTCATGTGTATGTAAGAAAATAAAATATTTCGATGTGTCACTTTTGTCTTTCGTTGTTGCGGTGACTGCGAAAGCAGTTACACATAGGTGGCTAACAACTATTACGCATGTTCTATTCTGTGCATTTTGTTGCTCACTGCGCAGAAAAACAGGCGAAAAAAGCATTGGCCGTGGCGTAAAATGAACAAAAAACATTCTTTGAACTGGGGACAAAAAATTTATCCCATTGGAGTATTTGAGTGAATCAGCCATTCGTCCGGCAAAGTGCAACTGTGAGGACTAACGGTTGCCTGGTAAGGTGTAAATGCGGAAATTAACAGTTGCTCTATAAGGCGCAAATGTGAGGACTAAATGTTAGTCCTCTGAGCTGAGTTGTGGGGCTAACATTTACTCACTAAGGTGTAAATGTGAGGACTAAATGTTAGTCCTTTGAGCTCGTCTGTGGTGACTAACTGTTAGAGTAGGTGCCGTTAGTTCTAAAAGAGAATAATGGTTGTAGCAGCCCCAATAGCCCCCAAAAGGACGAACCACACACCCTTTAACACACTTTTGCCTTAGAGTGTAGTGCTGAACTCTCTTTTTGACGATATTTTACATACTTCTCATGACGAAACATCATTCGCACGCCTTGGCTACAAGCACACCTTGCAAAAAATTCCCCGCTCCTACTAGTGGCCATGCCTCTCGAAGACAGTGAAGCAGTACATCCGGACATGCCGCGACTGCAAACGCTGTATGACTCCACCTGCCAAACCAGCAGGACTACTACAGCCTATCACCACACTTAAAACATCATTCCTCGGATTTTTTCCCAAGTCTTCGTCTGGAAACCGGTAGACTGTGGTCGCCACCGATTACTCAACGCGTTACAGCAAAACAAAGGCCCTGCTCAAAGCTACCGCAGCCGAAATCGCCCAGCTTTTTGTCACCACCATCTTCCTCCGTCACGGAGCACCAGTTTTGATAGTTATTGATCGTGGGACGGCTTTCACCGCAGAGATGCTTCAAGAAATGCTCACTTAGTGTTACAGAACATCAGAAAGCCACTGGTTATCACCCCCAAACAAACGGACTCACTGAATGGCTGAACAAGACCATTGCAGATATGCTGTCAATGTAGGTGGCCGTTGATCACAACAACTGGAGCGCTATACTCCCTTGCGCAACTTTTGTTTAAAATACGGCAGTCTAAGAGAGTACTGGTTTCACACTGTTTAGCTTAGTCCATGGTCGAGAGGTCACAACAATGCTTGACGCAATGCTCCTTCCTGACAACCTGTGCATGTTCAACGCGGGTGCTGCCTTGTTCACTCAACACGCTCAGGCGGCCCGTCAACTCGCCCGACGTCATATACAGACTCGCCAAACTGCCGACGCACGCCGCTTCAACCTTCGACATCGAGAGTTTACCTTTCAACCAGGCGATAAAGCTTGGGTGTGGATTCCCATCCGAAAGCGTGGCCACTCTGAATTTTTGCTGCGGCGCTACTTCGGCCCGTACAAGGTTCTATGCTGGCTCAGCGGCGTAACGTACAATGTTTTCCCAGAGGGCACCTAAAAACGTTCCCGTCGGCTTCCACAACGTGGTGTGGTGCATGTTTCAAGGTTCAATCCATACTTATCACGTCGTCACTCGAACTTGGAATGACTTTTAATGCCATGACTAGGTATTTTCTAATACATCACACTTTCCCCTTTTTCATGTGTCTTGTGTCCTAGCTCCTTTCTTTAGTGAGAACTTCTGTGAGAGCAGCCCATTTTCTTTGCCTTACGACGTAGTTGTTAGATTCTATAATAGCGTCTTTTAAAAAACAAGACGGTAGTCTTTCTTGGAGACCTTCGACGTAAAAAGTTTGGTCTGCCTGTCTGTCTGTACATTTGTCTGTTAGTGCGCCCTTAACGGTACCCTAAACGGCACCAAAATGGCCAAACAATACTCCAAACGGCCAACCCCATCCGCAGCGCCCTTCAATATTGCTCAAGATTCGGCGTTCATACCTGTGTATATGTCAATTAAAAAGCAAATAATGCGCATATCTGAGGCACCTTAACAACACGGCAATATTCTCTATGTGTGTCTATTACTATAAAAAAACATACATAAGTAATTATAAGGAATGTTGCGCTTACTACGTTGCGCTGACCAGGCTACGCTTGCACGAAAGGGCAAGGGTTTTCAACACTTTGCTAAGAAAACACGGTGGTGGCATGCGCCGGCTTGCGTTCTACACTTTTTGACCTCCGAGATGGGCGCGCAGGGCGCGCGTGCTCTGTTTTCCAAGATAACTGCCACATAGCACTGATGTCTCACGTGTTACGTGATTAGATGCACTCATTCGCCTCCGCTGCACGCTCGAGGCTCTCTAACGCAGCACCGCCAGAATACCATTCACCGAATTTCTTGCACAGAACATCAAATAAACGTTTTGTTCTTTCTCTACAGACGCAAGACTATTGTTTTTTGACGACATTTCCAGTGTAACATGCAGATACGGGGCGATTTTTTTTTCAACTATCAAAATCAGCATAGAGGCGATGCTTCTTAAGGAGAGGGAATAATGTCACACGAAAATGGGTATCAGCCATCCACTATGGCGGGAACTGGCTTGGAAGTGAAAGAGGAAGAGATCATTGCTTGCTGGTCTGTTTCTGGGCAAGACGTCAGCTCCTGGTTGTCTCTCCTATTTCACTCGTGGCAATATTATATTCTACAGCCAGTACCTTGAGTAGCATGTCAGGTGAAAAACAGGGAAACTTCTCCAGCTCTCCAATAAAATAATTCTGTGTCTTTCTCTACGCATAGTACGTTTGATATCGGGAAGTGAATGGTCACAAATAAAAGCCAGAATGCACAGTGGTTTGAGAGAGAAGTGTGTAGAGTAGGAGGCGGGGGCTGACAGATTCCATAGCCTCGTATTTTATTGCCACCTGCCGTCCATGGTTGGTCACTGCAGACGCGCTATCAATTATTGCATCCGTTCTTTTTGTTACATGCGTAGAACCACGTGCCCGCTGTGTTTTATGATCCCTCTGCCTTTTTTGTAGATTTTCATGATGTATTGATAACGAGAGTCACATGTTCTACGCCTTCTTCAAAAAGAGCACGCCCCTACAAATTGTATTCATTTTCGCCCAACAAAAGCCGTTCCTGTCGGCGTCATTGGCAAGGAACAGCCGTTCTTGTAGACGTTACCTATGACTAATTAGGTGTTTGACTCCGAGAACATTTTCAGGTTTCTGGTGTACTAGGCTCACAACTACGTGCCAATATCTTATAGTGAAGGAAAGGGTGGGAGTGGTAAGTGATGGTGTAGGGGAGGGAAGATAAGAAGGCAAAGCGACCTGCTTTCATGCTACTTGTGTTGCCGCCACCAGCGAGTAGCTGCTCCCCCTTTTTTGTCGGTTTGTGACACATGACCACTTCTAGGGCACCTTGAAGAATGTTTGCTACACCCCGTGTGAAATTTCGCGCTGCAGAGCATCAGCCTATTGAAGGAACACCCTCGTATATTATTTCATTTTCCCGAACCAAGCGTGTGAACGGCACCAAAACAAATTGATCGAATGGGGGAAATCAATGCAGTGAATCTTTCTAGAAATTAAACCATTTGATTTATATTCCCTTGTAGAGTGAACTATTCAAGCGCAGGTTTGATCTTAAAGCTGTCGTAATGGGGAACAGCGTTAGAATGTCAATGTACGTACTCCTGACCAAATAAGCACTAAGCTGATCAACTTCAGAAGTATAGCTTCATTCAATCCGAGTTCTTGTTCCGTAAGTCTGTGCGATTGGTGTTACGATCATTTCTCACCACATCATTCCAGACAGGACACTTTTTTATTTCGCAGAATATTTGAAAAATTGTACATATTGTTAAGACGTTTATTGGCGGACACTCGTTGATGATTCACGACAGCGACAGTCAATGCGGGGACCGACTCTCTGTACGAGCTGCTCTTCTTCTTATGAAAAGAGCGACCCACTAGAAGACACTCGAGAGGACGACCCACTGTTCGAAGGCTTTGCCACAACTACCCCGGGTACGAAAAGGGAGCCGCCTGGTGACCTAACAGGTGGTTACAATGAGCGGGTCATGGTAGGTCTTGAGGCGCTCCGCGTTAACAATGTCGCGTCCTCGACGGCACATGTCCGAAGATGGTTCGATTAGTTCAATCAAGTTGTTGACAGGGGAAGTGCGTTTGACGACACGGTAGGGGCCTTCGTATTTGGGCAATAGTTTTGAAGATAGGCCAGTTGCAGTGGCAGGGATCGAGAGCCAAACGAGCGCTCCAGGGAGGAACGTGCGCGCAGTAGTGCTGGCGTCAGCGCGAATGCTTTTTTGCCGCTCTTGATCGTGCGCAGTAAAGGTCTTTGCAAGCTCTCGACACTCTTCAGCAAGCTTGGCTGTAGCAGAAATAGGCGCCCACTCAGACGGATCTGGCTTGTACGGAAGTATCGTGTGGATAGTGTGTGACGGGTGCCTTCCAGCCTTCCATATAATAAAAAGAAAGGTGAAAAGCCAGTAGTGCTCTGAGGGGTGGTATTTTGTGCGTAGGTGAAGAAGGGTAGAATGGAATCCCAATTTGTGTGATCGGCGGCGACGTACTTGGAGAGCATGTCACCGAACGTACGGTTGAAGCGTTCGGTGAGGCCATTCGTGTGCGGGTGGTAAGCAGCAGTTTAGCGGTGAACAACGTTGCACTCTTTAAGAATGGCTTCAACGACTTCAGACAGGAAGACGCGGCCTCGGTCACTGAGCAGTTCGTGGGGTGGACCGTGTCGTAAAATGAATCGTTGGAGCAGAAAGGAGGCCACATCGCTCGCTGTAGCCGCGGGGAGAGCGGCCGTTTCAGCGTATCGCGTGAGGTGGTCCACAGCGACAATAACCCAGCGGTTACCAGCCGACGTCAGTGGAAGTGGCCCATACAAATCGATGCCAACGCGCCCAAAGGGCCTGGCAGGGCAAGGTAGAGGTTGCAGACCTACCGGTGATAGGTGCGTTGAAGCTTTTCGGCGCTGACAATCTATGCAGGAGCGAACGAATTTCTGCACGTAGCGGTACATGACACGCCAAAAGTACCGTTGGCGAATGCGGTGGTAAGTCTTCGATACCCCGGAGTGCGCACATTGCGGATCGGAATGAAAGAACTCGCATATGTCAGAACGCATACTGCGAGGTATGACTAGTAGCCACTGTCGGCCGTCACCGTTGTAATTGCGCCTGCGGAGGAGGTCGTCGCGAACGGCGAAATGGTGGGCTTGACGACACAACGCGCGAGTGGATGGAGTGGATGGATCCACCAGCAAGTCGATCAGTGAGGCGATTCATTGATCCTCGCGCTGTTCAGCAGCAATGGTATGAATGCTAATGAAAGAAATGGCAAGGTGAGACGTGGAGTTGTGGGCAATGTCGTCAGGCAAGGGAGAGCGTGACAGGGCGTCGGCGTCCGCATGTTGCCTTCCATTGCGGTACAGCACGTGGATACCATAGTCTTGCAGGCGAAGTGCCCACCGGGCGAGACGGCCTGAGGGATCTTCCAATGACGACAATCAGCATAGTGCATGATGGTCGGTGACGACATCAAATGGGCGACCATACAAATAAGGTCGGACCTTCGTATGAGCCCAGACGATTGCCAAACATTCCTTCTCGGTGACGGTGTAATTAGTCTCGGCCTTAGTAAGCGTACGGCTTGCACACGCCACGACATATTCCGGGAACCCTGGTTTGCGCTGCGCAAGGACAGCACCAAGGCCGACACCACTGGCATCCGTGTGTACCTCTGTAGGGACCGTAGGGTCGTAGTGGCGGACTATGGGAGGCGGCGTCAACAAACGACGGAGCGTTGTGAAAGCGTCGTCGCACAGTGGTGACTACGAATGGAGAGGCCCGTTACTTCCAAGGAGCTTCGTCAGCAGCGACATGATAGTCGCGAAGTTTCAAATGAAGCGCCGAAAGTAGGAACACAGCCCTACGAAACTGCGCAGTTCCTTGATGGATGTCGGCTTGGGGAACTCGGCCACGGCCCGAAGCTTAGCTGGATCAGGGAGAATTCCGTCCTTGGACACGACGTAGCCGAGTATTGTCAGCTGCCGAGCGGCAAATCAGCACTTCTTTAGGTTCAGTTGCAGACTGGCGTCACTCGGACGCGTTAAAACATGCCGTAGGCGCTGAAGTTGCGTCGAGAAGTCCGGAGCGAGAACGACGATGTCTACGAGGTAGCACAGGCACGTCTGCCATTTCAAGTCACGCAGAACAGTATCCATCATGCGCTCAAAGGTGGCGGGCGCATTGCACAGCCCAAACGGCATGACGTTGAATTCGCACAAGCCGTCAGGGGTGACAAAAGCGGTCTTCGGTCGAGCGTCCTCAGCCATAGGTACTTGCCAGTACGAGCGCAAATCGAGAGATGAAGACAATTCTGTTCCTTGCAGGCTGTCAATAGCGTCATCTACCCGCGGTAGTGGGTACACGTCCTTACGAGTGATCTTGTTGAGGCGTCGGTAGTCCACACAGAACCGCACAGAATCGTCCTTCTTCGTAACGAGAACGACAGGAGACGCCCAGGGGCTGCTAGAGGGTTGAATAACATCACGGCGAAGCATGTCGTCGACATGCTCGTTGATTACATGGCGTTCTGTGGGAGATACGCGATATGGACGCTGTCTCAGTAGTGGCTTTGTGCCTGTGTCGATGCGATGCGTAATTGTGGATGTGCGGCCGAGAGAAGGTTGGGCGACATCAAAAGAAGACCGGAATTCTTCCATCAGACCCAGAAGCCGGCAACGCTGGCCTGGCGTAAGGTTGTCGGGAATGGAGGGACCGAATACATCATCGGATGATGAAGCAGATGCTTTCCCAAGTCTTCGTCTGGAAATCGGTAGAGTGCGGTCGCCACCGATTACTCAACGTGTTACAGTAAAACAAAGGCCCTGCTCAAAGCAGGGCCTTTGTTTAGCTTCTAACTACAGCATGAAGTCAAATTGTTGATCTTGATTTTTCCTCAGGCATCAGTGTACCTGCGGCCCGACTTGTAGACGACTATAACCTCAAATTCTTGAAGGCGTAAGCTCCACCTCGCGAGGCGCCCTGAAGGGTCCTTGAGATTGGCCAGCCAACAGAGGGCATGATGGTCTGTAAGTACTCTGAATGGACCGCCATACAGATACGGTCGGAACTTTGTTATCGCCCAAATAACAGCAAGACGTTCCTTCTCCGTGGTCGAGTAGTTAGTTTACGCAGATGACAAAATGCGGCTAGCATAAGCGATGGGACGTTCAGCGCCGTCTTGCCACTGGATGAGTACTGCACCAAGACCGATGTTGCTTGCGTCAGTGTGAAGTTCGGTGGTGGCATCTTCATCAAAGTGCCCTAGTAAGGGTTCACTCTGAAGGCACTGCTGAAGCTGGAAAAAAGCGGCTCTCTGCTCTGGACCCCACACAAAAGGAGTATCCTCCTTCATTAAACAGGTAAGGGGTTCAGCGATGTTGGCAAAGCTCTAGACAAAGCACCTGTAGTAGGCGCAGAGACCCAAAAACCGGCGCAAATCCCGTTTGTTCGAAGGTGGAGGAAATGCAGCAACAGCCATGGTCTTTTCTGGGTCTGGTCTAATGCCATCGCGACTGATAAGGTGGCCGAGGAACTTTAGTTCTTCGTAGCCCAAATGACACTTCTCCGGTTTTAGAGATAGGCCTGCGGATCGAATAGCGACGAAGACGGACTGAAGTCGTTGTAAATGTTGCTCAAATGTTTTGGAAAAAACAACCACGTCGTCGTTGGGCGTAGCTGAGTGGCGCAGATACAGGAGGCGGCTGGTGGTATTCTGGAACGACCTGCGCGATTTACTGCTGAATGGCTCGGCGGAGCGGAGGTACAAGTGTACTTGATGGCTGCTGAGCATGTTGCGGCGGAGCAAAAGCCAGTAAAGAGACCTGGCGGGCAACTTCCTCACGCACGAATGACTTCATTTCGGCGAGCAAGGTTGTGTGGTCAGGAACCGCTGACAAAGCCGAGAGATCAGCATCACGTGGTGGCAATCGACGGGTCATCAAGCGCTGCTGCCGCAGCTCGTCGTAACTTTGGCATAATATAATGATTTCTGCCACAAATTGAGGGTTCTTGGCCAGGAGCATGGTGAAGGCATCGTCGGCGATGCCTTTTAGAACATTCGTGATTTTGTCAGCTTCTGGCAAGTTCAGGTCGACTTTCTTGCACAAGTCAAGGATGTCCTCGATGTAACTTGTGAAGGACTCGCCAGTCTGCTGTGCTCATTCACGTAAACGCTGTTCGGCTTGGAGTTTACGAACGGCTGGGCGGTCGAACACGTCAACGACAGCGGTCTTAAAAGCGGACCAAGTCGGGAAATCATATGCATGGCTATTGTACCACATTCCGGCCACACCCGCAAGGTAGAAGGACAGGTTACCGAGTTTAGCTGCCTCATCCCAATGATTGGAGACGCTCACACGTTTGTACATGGCAAGCCAGTCCTCGACGTCGATGCCATCCGCGCCGGTGAAGACAGGAGGGTCGCAGATGCGGGGGACACCAGGACATGGCATCGGTGTAGGAGGGAGCGTTTGCTGAGCGGCGTCCTGGTGCATGGTAGAAGGCACGGTACGTGACCGAAGCTCGAAGGGCATCGAATGCGAACCAAAGATGTTTGAAGGGGACAGCACTCTCCACCAAATTGTTAAGACGTTTATTGGCGGACACTCGTTGATGATTCACGACAGCGACAGTCAATGCGGGGACCGACTCTCTGCACGAGCTGCTCTTCTTCTTATGAAAAGGGCGACCCACTAGAAGGCACTCGAGAGAACGACCCACTGTTCGAAGGCTTTGCCACAATATTTATATTTACACTGCTTTAGAGACCTGTACCACCATGACCATGGTTTCCATGCATGGCTTACTCGTCAGTGCTTTTTGCCATTCAGTCTTTTTTGCATAGCCAGCTCTTCAAACACGTCTTAGAAATTCTGTTGGGTAGCAATAAACTATGAACATTTTATTCAGTAAGGTCTCAAATGTACTATCTGCGCACACCTTAACAGTAATCCAGGATTTTCCACGAGGAGCCGCCGGCTTGTCCACTCTCGAAGGAGCAGACGCATCTTCTTTGTCTAGTGGCTTCAGTGACTTCTTCGCTGTAAGAGCATGTCAGTGAGGTCTCTCTATTGAACGGTATTGTCAAGAAGGCGAGCCACTGGATCATCCAGGTCTTTAGCTTCCAGCAAACGCGCATCAGAGAAGGGAAAAACCATTACGAGAACGTGAAACAGCAGAGTCACTGTTACACGTAGGCCAAAAACGTCAATCGAATAGACTGCACGCTTAGCTAAGCGGGTTGCAATGAAATAATAATGAGACTCGCTGTATTGTTGTGTCTGCTAGCTAGCATCTCACTATCAGGTTCGTGTTTTATGTAGGACACAGCTTAGAGCACGTCCGTGTGGTCGACTAAACGATACAACATATCACTGGCCAGTTCCGCAGAGATCGCGACGGAGATGTATGAGTGCCTTTTTAAGGCTAGGCTCTCCTCACTTCGAGTTGTCAATACATTTCACTTCGCTTCAGATTCTGCTATTTCTGAGGTTGCCTCAAACGGCGAAGTAAATCTTTCTTTAGAAATTGCATTATAATGATTCAACCGATTGATTTTATACATGTCTCACTCGTAAAGCATGCATGATCTCCAAAAGAGGTGAATAGAGGTTTCGTTTCGTATCGCCGATATTGATACAAATGAAGTAATCTGTGTGTGCCCCACAATGAATTGATTTCAGCGACAAACAATTTTATACAGTAAGGTAGAAGGCCAGTCTAAAAAATCCCCCCGATGCTTTAACAAACTCACTCCTTTCACACCATTCTGCGTACTGTGCAAATACTGATATTGTGTGTGGCAGAAAGATTAGTCGCGAAGGCACCTAATGTATTACAAAATTCAGACACACTTCTGTAGCGTTTCTTCATCGAACATACCCTAAGGTAGAAATTGCAATCAGGAGTGACAAGCCACCTTCGGACCAAATGCCGATCACAGAGGCCGTGAGCTTGAGCTGAAGTTCTTAGAGTATTCTACGCATATAGCTTCTAACCACAGCATGAAGTCGAATAGTTGATCTTAATTTTTCCTCAGGCATTCATAGTGTAAACTATTAAAAGCTGTTAAATTTTACTTATTTTCCTGAGAACGCATGTCAGCCATGAATCACAATCGGTGTGTAAATTTATTACAAGAATAATTTCTAATCTCCACGAAAACTCAAAAAGCAATATATTCAGCTCTACGCCTTACTTCATTACACTTATAGCATTCCAAATGTTATGGCAAAATTGTGTTGATGTTACTGTGACGCAGAAAATTTAAGCAGCCTCTTGCCAACACAGCGCATTTAGCATGATAAGCTTGATATGCCATAAGATATTTGTTAAAGAACGAAAAGCGATATAAATGTTACCGCCCAGATGTCCTCCTTTCGAGAAAAAAAACGGAAAAGGTCGCTTTTTTCACACACACACATAAAAAATCTGCTATAGGGCTCCCAAGCATGCTAAAATATAAACCACCATCTATTAGTTGAGGAAATCGTCATTTTCACTATGCGCAAATGTGGAGCGGTATTTCTAATTAACAAAGTAGAAAAATTTCGCAGAATAGTATAAGTGGTAGACTTATGGACCAATTTTCAATCTTTTTCAATAATTGGTATTACCACCTACTTGTTTGACTCACTCAGCAGGTGGCGCTAGTGTGGGTGACAGACAGACGGATGGACAGGCAGACAGGCGCACAGACAGACAAACAGATGAATTGACAGACACACAGACAGTCAGACAGACAGACAGACAGACAGACAGACAGACAGGCAGGCGGACAAGCAGACAGGCGGACAGGCGGACGGACGGACGGACAGGCAGATGGACAGACAGATTGATGCATGGATGAACGGATGGACTAACGGATGGACCTCATTGCCTATGACTGCATTGTGCAGCACATGCTTTCAAAATATGCACTCAGACGTATCCCTATGCAACCTACCACGATCCGAGGAACGTATGTAGATTTATTGTTTGGAAAATGCTCAATACAAGCAGTACAAAAACATCTCTCGTCTCATTTCATGGACCATAAAGTCGTGAAAGGAAGGCACCTTGCAATCCAGCTGCCATGAAAATGCAGAATTGAAAACAATAAACAAAGGGAACCAAATGACAAACGATCGAAAACAAAATAAAAGTTTCTTTGTGTTTTATATTACCAGTCTTACTATTGTCTAATCACGAATCGTGCCATTTGTTTACGGGAGAGTTTTGGTTTACCGATGATCTCCCCCTCTCAAGCTTCGCCCACTTATCATACTTCATTCCTTAGATATGGCGTGATGTTTCTCCGTTGGAAGCTAGGCGCCAGCGACGCTTGCAAGCGTTTCTGACCCCGTTTTTTTCGTAAAGCTTGATGACAATAGTCGGACGCCCTGCTAAAAGGCAGCCCTAATTGATCGAAGACCATAACACCAATGAACGCGTTGCTTGCTCGCGTGCCACTGGGGCGTTCGAATGGCGGTTTTCAGTACAGGGATCAGATGGCCGGGCATGTCTTTAGGGGCCCTCTAGCACTTTTTAGGGGCGGAGCTCTATAAAGTGGCATCCGCTCGTCTCTCGTAGTGGTCGTAGTCGTAGTGTGTAACGTTTCTGTTTCGACCTGCAAGGTGGTGCCGGTGGGAGATTTCTCCTGTGCGTTGTTCAACAATAAAAAAATTCACAGAGTGCGCGTTAACTAAAAGCCAAATTCTCCTGTCTCTCATTACCCATTAGCAGCCATTTTGCATGTACATTGAGCACTATCTGACACGAATGAGTTGCTACGTTATACTCACTGGGCGTAACCTCCTTGGCTTTAGAAAGATTTAGCGAGCGTTGAGCAGCAGTGCCATAAATACAGTGAACTAGTAAATACCATGAAATACAGGAGGTTAAAGGTGGGAAGTAGATACGAAGGGCAAGCCGTAAGAAAGGGTTCGTGTTTCAACTCTCGTTTAGTTCTTGTAATGTCCACTGGACGTGGTGCTTCCATAAGGGGAATATATGATGAAAAGATGCGAGATGGTGGTACTTGAAGTGTTGAATAGATGAACGAACGGACACACAGACAGATGCATGGATGGACGCAGGGGCGGATGCATGGACGAACACAGGAACGGACGCACAGATGCACGTGTTGACGCACGAACAGACGCATGCACGGACGGGTGGGTGGACGCATGGATGGTGACACAGACGGATTCATGGACGGACGGAAGCAAGAAGAAATGGACGGACGAATGCTTCGTCCCACTTTCCATCATTCACTCCGAGGATATGCTGCCATTTTTACGACTTCAAAGCTTTATATTTTTTTCTAGTTGGTTGCGTAAACTGATAGCAGAAGAGATAAGTGCCACGAGAACAGCCGCAATAAAGCCACGCAGTGCAAAGCTATTCAGTGTAGAAATATCAAAATAGAATGAAGTAGATGAGCAATCTCAACTCGCTTTTTGCGTTGGACAATGTTGAACAATGTGAAGACATCCGTAACAGACAATAGACCAGCCTTACGGATTCACCAAGCTAATAAATGAACAAAAATGCGAGAATTCACGCTAAGGTTTTGTGCACCGTATCATCAAGCAGCTATCAAATAGTATTTGAGTATGTATCCAGATTTCCCAGGCGGATAGGAGGGCTGTCTTGAAGTTGTAGTAGCTCATCATAACCGGTCCTATACGACAGTTCTAGGATGCACACCGCTGTTTGCTGTTACGGGACACCAACATATTTACCAGCAGACAAAACCTTATGAGTTAAGGCGACGAACCACTGACGGAAGAGAAAACTGAAAATATCGAAATGAAGTACCGAAAGAAGATTAAAAGAATTTCCTCAAAAAATAGAATACAACGGACACCAGAATGGAGGTGAGACTTCGTACTGGTATCAAAAAGACTGCCGAAATCGGGTGTGAATCACAGAGGACTGTTGTCTGAGAGTGAAAGCAACAAGCCAACAGGTATACTTAAAGACTATCCGCTACATAGTACTCTATGTTACACTTGGTACTGTCGAATAGGCATCTATAGCTAACGTTTTCAAATATTATTATAGGAGGGACGAAAAGCAGGGTGGGTGTTAAAACAAGCTGAAGCAGTTGATGACGAACACGACCGAACGGTGGACATGGCTGGGAGCAGATGGCTACTGAGGAGGTAAAATGCTTTGTTGGCACGGAGAAAAAAATGGTCAATAATTTACCCATATATATTGAACATTCTCTTCAATTACACTGTAAGAGCGATCACGTTTGCTTAATACTAAAAGATCTTCTTCACAGTCGACATAAGAAGTGGCAAAAAAGTGGGATGTTTTGGAGGCTTTCTAGCGGCCTCATAACATTTCCCTGCTGGCCAAATGCAGCCCGTGGGCAGTAGTTGCTGACTCCTGTTTCGAAGAAAAGTGTATACCTACTTACTGTGAGCCCTGACCAAGAACTTTATCATCTTCATCTGTAAAACCGAAATATTGTAATGATCATTTGTTTTTTAAGTGGGCTGGGCCGCGTCTGCATCGCAATATAAGTTTGCTACAGCTGTAGTGGACGTCGTCTTTTAATATACATGTTTAATAGTTTTATATCACCAGTATCTTTTGTCACCAGTATCTCAGTATCCTTTATATTGCCGGTAACCTTTGCGTTCCTTAAAATATTTTTATTACAAATAGAAGAGAAATGGTGAAGTCTGTAAGGTGAATCCAGCCCGATGAGATTTAGAAGAATTGACTCTGGTTCTAACGTGTGAATACCAAAAGTAATATTATTGTGGTGGCGGTTCGGATATTGCCTGAGATGCAGGACAATAATGGGATGTGTACTTTTCTTACCACATGGGAAAAATACGAGGTGCCTGGTTTGAACGAAGTAAATGAGGAGGGATGACGCTCCTCTCAATTTTCGTAGGACATTGAGCTATCTTCAAACAAGTGAAATACATTTGATGGGCATCACATTTCCCAAATACAAAAGCTCACTAGATTTCTAACTCACACCAACAACACGCTCTTTTGAGACATCACTAGTACACAAATACGCTAATGTATATGTATGTAGGGTATTTGCAGCCCAAAATTAATTCCAATGGGTAACTTTATCTCCGGGAGGCAGTATCACACCGTTTTATTTGCATTTACATTCCGAGTAAGGTGCACCGAGTAAAAACTGTAATGCCAATTATGATTGTGGTGCAGGGCCACATTTTCCGCGGCCTCGGAAGAGGTGTTCAACAGGCCATCAAAATTATTGGAAATAATCAATATAATAACCTATTGAAGAGAACCTCGGCTAAAACGTGTATACACTCAATGTTTCTGTACCTTAAGGATCACTCGCGACATGCAACAAAAGAAGAACATCATGCAAACGGTGTCTCGAGGGAACGTCTGGTTGCTTTTATGCGGGTGAGTCGCCTATGCGGGTGAGTGCTTTGCACTCACCCGCATAGGCGAAAAAGCTAGCGCATCCGTAGACAATCGCGTTTCTTCATTGTGTCTGCGCCCTGAGCCGCTAAAGAGGAGGGCACAGTGCAACACAGTAATCGCAGACGGCAGGGTCGTGTTATTGCCAAACTGGCATTTGTACGACGAAACAGAAAAACAGCAACGTAATCAAGCGGATGGTCTCATCTTTTTCCCATTGACAGAGCAGTCCAAGACCAGTGGTTGCTAATCTGTTAGCGAAAATGTACATCGCCTTCGTCGATCTTTTCTCTTATGCTACCACAAATTGGAAGCATAATTGTTTTGCTTATTTTTCCAAGTGTTCTATTGCTCGTTTTCCCAAAGCAATTGACGTTCTTTTCAGGAGACGGGAAACGATTGAATTTGGGAGGCAGAAACTGATATGCCTCGATAAATTAGCTAAAACTCTTGATAAGCGGATGACAAGCGTTTTTGAATTGTGTTGTGTACTTTGACACACCTGCTTAATAACCTTGTCCTGTTTATAAACCTTGTTCTGTGGAAGTGTATGTGCTCAGCGCCTTATGTTTGCTTGGATGAATGGATGAAAAACTACATGGTGGTCCTCATGGACTTTACCTCCGTTTTATAGGGGTAGGATCGCAGGCTGCTCCCACGTAGGGACGGAGAGGCTTGCCTCACCCCGCGTCGATGGCCTTCTGGACAGCCTTGAGTTATTGTATGAGAAGCGTTCTCGTGAGCACTAAATAAGAGGTATTTTCTGAAAAATTTGATTTTTTTCTTGTGAAGACGAACCTCCAGAGCATGCGGTTCAAATGACTGTGATTGTGGCAGTCCGGACAAAGTTCTGAATTTTCGAATTATAGGTTATAGATTACGAGGCTAGTGTATGTTCCCATTTTAAGCATGCGAAGAGAGATTACGTGTGGCCTAGACAACTTTTCGTGTGGTAATGTAAAGAACCTATGGCCTAATTGATAGTGCTTTCTGATCTCGTTTAAGGTAGTCAAAATATCTCTAAAATGAAGGTCCGGAGCTGACTTCTCTGTCTGAGAAGCACAAGTCCCAGAGTGTTAAGAGTGTTAAGTGAAGCCTCGTATCTTGGAGTAGGCTAGCTCGTTAACATTGGGAGGACCCCGACCTTCAAGTCAAGGTGAGCAGGGAACCAAGTAATAGTGTGGTAGGTGAGTTCCTTGGGAGCGAGGGCTCTAAAAGCTTCCTTGCACGTAGAACCAGCAGCGAAGGCCCTAGCAGCGGATTTAAAGTCTGTATAAATGCCAGTTCTTTGTGGATGAAGCAGCGCGAACGCAACGACTATCTGTTCTGCTTTGTAAGAAGTGGTTCGAACCGACGCTGAAGATAAAGTATGTCTTAGTACCTATGGATACTGCTGTAACTTGGAAGCGTTTGAGATTAGTGACACGATCCCTTCCGCTTTGAAAATCAAATGGTCTATTGTGCGCCGTTCTATGCATTAGCCTCGATGATCATGCCCAGAACGCGTTTGAAGTCAACCCTTGGAATATGCTACCCTGATGCCGTGTGCAGTGTGATGTCGATGTCGGCCAGTGGTTTCCAGTTTTTGGTCTGGGTGCACGTCTCATGGGTCAATAAAAGAGAAGTCTTGACTTTGACGGCGAGAACTTGAGGCCAATTTCTTTTATGTAGACTTCCACAGAGTCGACTGGTTCTTGAAGAGAGCTCTCCACAGAGCCCTCTGAACCAGCGACACTTCATATCGTGACGTCGTCAACGTAGATGATGAACTTGACGCCTTCTTGGTGTGAGAGCTTGACAGCAAGGCCGCACAATGCAATGACAAACAGAATTGGGGAGATCACTTCGCCCCAATTCGGCACCGAGGAGATCTCGGTGCCGAAGGAATCGAGATCATAGGGCTTACACTTGAGATCCCCTAGATGTATAGCGGCTTTTCTATTCCTTAAGAACAAGCTCGTGAATTTGTGAAAGTTAGCTCCTAAGTTGAAAGAAAACATGGAGGCATGTATGTTGGAGTGCGAGACATTGGCAAAGGCCTTTTCAAGATAGAGTCTGAGAATGACTCTAACGTCTTTCGTCTCCTGATCTATGACGTGATGTTTCAGCGTTTTCATGACGTCCTGAGTAGATAGGTGTGGTCTAAAACATATGTTATACGGGAAGAGGTTAGTCTTCCCTATGTACTTCGACATCCGATGATTGATGACATGCTCGGTCACCTCGACTATTGAAGACGTCAGTGAAATGGGTTGTAAGTTTCCAAGACTGGGACTCCGCCCAGGTTTAGGTATGAGAATAAACGAAGTCATTTTATAATGCTTAGGGAAAGTCCCTGTCTCCTGAATACGATTGACTTCTTTGGTGAGGATGGTGAAAAAAATAAGAAGCCTGATGTTGCTGGCTCAGCTGAATAAGTACACTGTCCGATAGTGATTAAATATATTTTTCCAATACTGGCGCAATCAGGAGGCCTGATCTAATAAGTAGCTAACTTGTTCGTGTGGACGCCCGGTGGACACTACGTACGCCCTTGTATCTTTGCCTTGCATGATACGGAGACTCAGTGCAGACTAGTAAAGAGATGAGGGGTTTTTCGCAATAACAAGGAATGAGACAAAAGAGTAGCCATAAATTAACACAAGCTACAGCGCGAAACTCGTGGCTTTTAATTCTCTCTAATAAAGACTGGTGATTATGCCATCGAAATAGAAACTCGACAGCTTGTCATTAGTTTCTGTCGGCTGCAGGCATATTGAACGTGTTTTTATAGTTGCTCTTCAACTAAGCAAGCCTTGAGAAGTGTGTGTAAGTGTACGTACTCTCGCACAATAGAACAAAAGCTTTACAGTGATCTTATGCAAAGTGAAAACATACAGCAGTTTCTTCGCTATGCAAGCCTGTTAGGCCGCAAAACATAAAAAATCACAAGCTGCCGCTGTCAGGAGATATAGCGTGCCTCGAAACAACGCATTTTTACGTCTGTGTTCTTTTTTTAGAATGAACTCCGAGGGCAGCCAAAACTGGCTTCGTGGAAAAGCGTTTTCTTTACTTACCTAGATATTCAGGTGGCCGGGGTACTTGCCTGGTAAGTTCGCAATTCTCGATCTGCCGGCTACCTACAACATGCAAATCCTAATCCGAGATAGTTGTGAAAGATACGCCTACTTTTTAAAGCTAATCTCTTCATTTCGACGCATTTGTTGTTAAAGTCAGTGCTTCAGATTAAAAGCAGAAAATTTCTCACAAGTGAAAAAATTTCTTATGAACAAGTATCGCAGAAATAGTCACCGAAATAAAAAATCGCTTCTGTGTTGCTATATTTTAAAAATTATGAGGTTTAGGCATCCATGTTGGTCACTGGCAAGCAGAACAGGGCAGACACAAAGACAGGAGAAGGCGGAATGAGCACAACAAAAAGGTGCATCTCATCATGGTTTTCTGTATCAACAGAATACACACCTTGTAGTTACAGGCGGTGAGCGTTGTGTCGAATCAGCTTTTATGTTTAATACTACCCTCAAACAAAGCATCGTAGCTTATAGCGGCTGTAATACTACTCTGCTGTGAGAATCTTTCTCTAAGCGGTGTGTAATGCCTCATCGCTGAATATGATAGATCTATACAGATAATAAAACAATAAAGGAGTTGCTATCTACATGATTCGTCATAATAATGTCGTCATCATTTTCATATCATGAGCGTGGTAGAAACTATTTGTACAATCGCGCGTTTTCGCAGCATGAAAGAAACACTGTACATGTGTACTATTGACACAATAACCGACCTTTCTGCATGCGCATGTATTTGTTTTAATTTTCACGCTACCACATTGGCTGTATCTTAGCACGTCGAAATAACCCTTATTTATTTTTTTAAACAGATATGGGGTGGTTGAATGAGATTACACATGGCTCGTTCAGAGAACATCATTCAGGTAAGAAGACAGGCACATACAGGCGCACAACCATATATATTATTGGCGTTGAATTAGAAGCTTTTGCTTGGAAGCTATTGCGCATGAAAATAACTAAGTATTGCACGCGAAATCTACAACTTTTCCTGCATTCTATTACGTGCATCTGTAAAATAATCTTTTCGCAACACAGAGAGGGTCACTGCAAAGAAGGTGTTCTAAACCGAATACATTGCTGGCCTAATAGGCGACAATCAATGTACGCTTCCGCAAAGCTTAGATAATTTGCAGGTAAAAGCAGCGTTACGAAGTTGAGAACACACAACAAAGCTGCACTAACTGACGAAGCCTAAATATAGAGACTCAATTTATTCAAACAAAAACAGCAAAAAAGCGGAGGAGGGTAGGTAAAAGAGAGACGACAATAACAAGACAACACTTTAGGTAAACGGCGCATGATTCAGAAGGTGTTTTATCTATGTAGTTTACCTATAGTGGCCTGTCATTTAAATGTTACCTCCATTCCGCTTCTCACACTCCCTTTTTGGCCATTTAGTTATATTAAGTTCAGTTGTTTGATGCACTGTGCCAGTGTAGCTTTTTTTTCGTGTTCTCAACTTTGCAGTGCTGCATTTAGGCTACAGTGTTTTTCAACTATCTACCAAACACATGTGGTTCTTAGGGAATTCGTAGTTTTCTGCTTATTTTTGACTTCATCTTTTGTTCGTGAGTTACACTTTTTATAAATTCGCCCTTTAACAACGCGCTAGCTGCATAGCTGATCGCTCAAGCTGCACAGCAGCTGGAGCAAACTTCCGTCCTACAGCACTGCCATAATACACTGCTTATACGATGTTCCGCAAGGCATTAGTGTCACAGCTGGGCTTACCAAAAAGTAATCAGCCTACAGTGCAACTTTGCGCTTCTTCGAAAGTTTCTGAACATGCCTCAATCTTTTTTTTTCGTTTCGTAGAAACTCAAACTTTGCGAAACACCAACGAGATCGGCCTGCCTCTGGAACAGGACAAAAAAAAAGGCGACGCCATTACATATGCGCCTGAAGTACGAGACCTTTCGCAGATTACCGGACACGATTACGCTGTTGGAAGCACGGGATACGAGACTTAGTGACCCGAATGGTAACTTAGAGAATTCCAAGTGCATGTGGATTTGTTTGTCCCAGAAGCAGAAAGAAAATGTGGAATGCAGCGTGTTATCTATGCTTCGGGGTTTCTAAATGTCTCACTTTTGCTCTCACCGAAGTATAACGGAAATTTTCAATAATTCGATGATTTCCATTGTGACAAAGCCAACAGACGGTTTCCTTTCTAAAATTGTTGCTTCTGAAAAAAAGGATTCCTCGCACTGTCCAGGGCTCATACACAGGATTTCTAGCTGCGAAAACATAAGCTGCCTTCCCTTGGACAAAACTTAGCACCACATTGACGTTTAATGCGTCGAATTCAACATATGAAACAACGACGAATAAGAAACCTTATGAAAGACGGTGGAACGCGTTCAAGTTTATTGAGCTGGCTGCAAGTGTAGCAAATCTAGGAATTTCAAAAAGCAATAGTACTTTTTTTCAGATATTTTTCCTCATGCAAAAAAAAATATCTGGTAAATATTCAGGAGGCATCGCCATGCCGAGAAAACAAGATGAAGCAAAATTTCACTTGTGCGTACCATTCTTTCATTCACTTTTTTCTCTCCTTTTTTTCTACCGTCAATAACGTCTTGAGGTTATTGTGATCGATTGAAGGTGCCTAGATCATGGAATTTAACTCAGACAACGGTGCCCGCATTTTTAAGGAGGTTAGGTGATAGGCGTTGGCGTCGTTGGGTTTAGGTGCATGTTCAAGAACATCAAGTTAAAGTTCGCGGAGTACTTTGGTACTTTGTTGCTTGTAATCATATTGTTTTTATGGTGGATAACGTAACAACCCGAGAGACAGAGAGGCATGAGCCTCACTTAATCCTGAAGATCTACGTGCAGGGGGAGGGCGCTATAACCGCTGGCTGCAGCCACATATATGACCGAGTGCCAGGACCCTTCACCTTTTCCTCAGGGCCACATGGGTAGCCTGGGCTTTCTGATAGAGTACAGCCTGTGATCGCCTACTCCTATGCGGCTTCGCCGTAGAGAATGTTGTTAGTGAAGGCGGGACATCGCCAAAGTGGGTCTGCCACGCAACAAAATGTTTTACTGAAATTGGGGCACCCAGAATCAACATATGGGTATATTAACTGAGAAACACCCTAGGCGAAATAGAATGCATCTGCGAATTCTTGTCCATTGTTTTAATTGCATTTTTTAGCCCACAGTGGATGCATAATGTCCTTTTTGACAGTTTAGTTCTGTTGCTGGCGTGGCCTCAGGTGTTTTCTACAACTAAAGCTTTCTCTTTTTTTCCATATGTACTTCGATATTTCTCGCAGTGTACGCAAGAAAAAAAACTCGTGCTAGTTTTTTTTCTGGCAGCTTTCTTTTTTTTTCAACTACATGATGGTGTTCGGTGATGTAGCTCAGCTCGTCTTGTCGAGGGCACTTGTCACATAGCGATCGTTCTTAGAGAAGGGCAGTTTGCTGTGTGCCTACTCTACGACGAACACACTCGGGATTTTTTGTTCCACAAATGTATACGTCGGCTATTCGCGAGAATCACAAGTCTGCACGCCATGACATTCTTCAAAGCTACTAGCAGTATACGGTGGTCGGACCGTAGAGACTGAAAACCAGTTCACGTCTTTGACATAGACATGAAAGTAATTAGGTTTAATGACATCGAAATGACCGTCGAATGCCATCTCAACGAATTGAGTTGTTTGCCATGATAACGCAACCTGGTAAGGCAACAACATTTAAAACTTTCTCTACCTCTAAAGATTATTGGGCCCTTTTATTGAGCTTCTTCAATACAACGGGGTGAACGCCCATGAAACGTAACCGCGATCCGTGCAGGAAATTGTTTACCTCAACGACCTCGAACATTGTAACATTGATTATGTAATGTTTTTGATGTACGTCAACAAGCTCTTCGACATCATGCTCTCACACTTGAAGACCTGTGGATTTTGTCGTTCAAATGACCTCAGTGATTGTAAGAGCGTAATTACACCGTCAATTATTATACTGCTTGACACCGTGGGGGCAGGTCTGAGCATCCCCGATTAATCATTTACACCTACTATTTGAGTTGTGATTTTTTCTTCTTATGCCTCTTTTTTAGAAGTAAAGCTCTTTAAGCTCGAGCCTTGTTCCTCGGCATTGGCTGCACCATAGTCATCTCTGACGATGACGTTGGCAATAATGATGATGACGATGAAGAACAAGCGTGCCTTCTATATCTTGCATTTTTTTCTGCCATCATAGCTGAAAGGAAGCCAGTAGTATACTTCACGATGACAAGATTCACGCTCATGACGACAAAAAAAGAGCCCGTTGCAGACCACACCTTCTGTTGCTGCTATCATGGCACATCAAATGCAAAGAAGCAACCGTACACCATGATGATGGATGACAATGAAACTGACGATGATGAAGAATATGAAGATAATCATTACAAACTACGAGTGGATTGGGCAGTGTATGATGTCTTGATATGCTCGGCGATAAAATTCGTACGACTGGAAACAACCAACAGTCAGCAGGGGAGGGTACCCATACCTTGTTTACTACAAAGCAGCAATAATGAAGGCAAAAAAACCCTCACAACTAAACGAAACTTGCGAGTATTAAGTATGACCGGATTTGAGGCAAATTCCTATATTTTTTTCTCGTATTTTTATCGTAGAACATTGACATAGGAGCATAACTTAGGTTAAGGAGGATTTTCACCGTATTTTTGTTGTGCCTGAAGATGCCTAGCGTTGACGTTCGTGCCTAACTACCTATAAGTGCCTACAAATGCCTATTTACGAAATCGGCGCATATATTATAGCTGTTTTAGCTCAATTTTTAGAGGGTGGTTCGGGACCACTATTCATGTCACCGGGCTACAATGACCTTTCGGAATTCATATGACATTCTACCAAGTCCTCTAGTTCTACTAATCTTTTGAAAAACAACTACTGGAAGCAGTGAAATGGAACGCGTTGGCAACCATACAACGCAGCACTGACGTGACTCGAGTGGTTCGATGGGGAGAAGGGAAAGGTAAAGAGAGAAGAATACGCTTTTTCTGCCACCATAAGTGCAGAGAACTGTACCGCGAACTGAAGAGACGAACACAGAGACAATGGAAGATAAATGCATTGACGAACCATTAGAGGATACGAGACATCGAAAGGAAGAAAAGTTTAGCATGCACGTGGCTCTTGTTTTGTTTGTAATTTACGTAAAAAGCACAACCCCCCCACCCCCCCGAGATAACTCACGTGAGACGTTGAAACCAGGCACTGCAGGCTGTTGTGTGACAAATGAGCAACGTTGTATCACGATAGATTTTTCAGTTTGGTTAATTACCAGCCACAAAACCACGATTTGAGGAGGGAACTTGAAACCCTTGGAACTCCAGCCATGTAGCCGTCGACAGCCCACTGCTCCGCTCAAACGTCATCATTCACTTCAGAATTATGCCAGTATTTTTATTGCAATAGCAATTATATGGACACTCTCGGCTAAATTTTGCCACCGGCGTCAACGCGGACGCCACCGTCACTCACCGTATATGTCATCACTATCATCATTAGCCTGACTTCGTCCACTGCAGGACAAAGGCCTCTCCTAGGTTCCGCCAGTCAACTCGGTCCCGTGCTTGCTGCTGCCACTTTGAACACGCAAACTTCCGAATCTCATGTGCCCACCTAATTTACAGTCTCTCCCTTACCTGGTTGCCTTCTCTGGGAATTCAGTCAGTTCTCTTAGTAAGCAGTGGTTATCCTGCCTACGCACTACGGGCCAGGCTCAGGTCTATTTCCTCGTCTTTATTTCAACTATGAAATCCTTAACACCGGTTCGCTTCCAGATCCACTATCCTCTCCTAATGTCTATTAAGGTTACACGTATTGTTTTTTTTCAATCGATTGTTACATCATCTACAAATTAAGGTGAACTCTCTAAGTCTCCAGCTTCTGCTCCGTAGCTAAGAACTGCAACATTCACTTGTTATATACTTTCCTTTTGAAGGATAGTGGAATCTACCAGTCATGATTTGAGAGCGCTTGCCAAATGTGCTTTATCCCATTCCTAGTCTTCTAGAAACTTCAGTCTCTCGGTTCGCTTCCATGGTTATCACCTGTGCTAAGTAGACGTACTCTTTAACAACTTCAAGCGCACAATTATAGGGGCATATGTTACGTATTACATATAGAAAAATGCAAGAAGTAGAGAAAAACCTGCAAAAGACTCCAGCGCGTCGAATCAAGCGTGTAACTTCTGAGTAATAAATGCACGGCATTAACCACTGAGCCACAGAGAAGCCCGTCATTCAACGTTCAAAGGTAGGCTATTTTTATCTACCACTTACCGCTGGTGATGGGCATCTCGGGGTGAGCTACCGTGTTTCCAGCGTTACCATGAAGATGACGCGATGAGCGAGTGGCGACGCGCACTCTCTCCAACGCATAATTTGCCCCGCCGAGAGGAGAAGGTGGACGCTCGCTCACGCACTCTTATCTCCCGGTGGGGAGGATCGTACTTCTTGGCTTGCCTGTGGCTTTCACCGGAACATTGTTGTAGTTATCGGGTGCACAAAGGTCCCTGCAATTGTAGCACAGTATTTGTTTGCGAAAAGAGCGAGCTTTTGAGGCACAGCGAAGTAACAACTGAGACAATTATTCGCATTCATCTGTACCTGTGAGTACGTTTCGTGCGTTATTTCTGCGTGAAAAACGCAGGGCACCTTGCGATCTGCTTGGCATTCTGCGCATACCTTTCTAATTGTTGCAACCACGTTCATTACTTTGCCTTTGCGGTAAAGCTGTGACATTTTTATAATCACTTGTCCTTTTGCTATAATTCTGCTTTTTTCTTGCTCTCTGTCTATTTTTTTTCTGGTTCAAGCTTTTTGTCTTCATTTTTTTCATAATTTTTTTTGCTTTCGCTATCTGTGTCATTGTCAATATTCTTTTCTCTCTTTGTTTCTTCGTATTATTTTCAGTCTTTCACTCTGCTTCTTTGATTAATTTCGCGTATTTGTTTTTATGTTTTATGTCCGTGTATATATTTCTTCCTATGTACCTGCATCTCTTTACTTTTTCTTTTATTGTTCTTTGTTTATCTTTATTACTCGACTTTTCTTTCTGTGCCTGTCTGCATTTTTCAGTATTTTAATGTCCTGATTTTTCATATTTCACTCTATTTGCCACTTTCTTCGTGTACTTTTTTGCCTTCAACTCGCTTTTTAACGTTTCATTATTTAGTTCGCCTCCCTCTGTCTCTTCATGTCGCGTGTTTCACTCCAACGAGCAAAGTTTTTGTTTAACGCTCACACCTTCTGTACTTGGCTCTGTGGCTTGTATAATTCACATTGGTTTCTGCAGGCACCAGAATTTTTATAACCTGCTTCAGGAGCTTCTCCGTAAAAAAATAAGTAGAAACGCAGACATAGGCCAGTAAATTATCCCACCACAAAGCCTCGCCAGCGCTGGAAACTGCTTGGAAGTAAGGCCTACAGTTGTATTGCATCGCGAAGAGTCACGTCAAGACAAGTAGTATTGCGCGAGAAAACCGTAGAATTGCATCAGGCACGACGCCATAAGAATTGCGTAATGAGTGATTGTTCTTATGCTTCTAAACAGTCACAAGAAACTCAGCCGCCTCAGAATTGAACAAATGATGAAGAATTCGTCTCAATAACTACGTAATTGTGCGTAGTTGCACAATTGATTACCCACGCATGCACACGAACGCCTAAATCACATAGGTGATTCCCTAATGAGCAAAATTATTCATTGCGGCGTTGTGGGTACTTAGCGATTGATTTGGAGTAGGCACCATCGGAGAGTTAGCCTAACTGGCGCGCACAGTAGCATAACTGAGGTGTCCTTCGAGGAACAAAATATTGCAAGCGAACGAGGTAGTGAAGCAAGCAGGTAGCGAGAGGCCTAATTGTCCTGGAAGTTTGTACATATTCTAGTTTATTACGCAGGCTGCATAAGAGCATAATCTATTTCATGAAGGAAATATAGCCTCTGAATGAATCCAGGGAGCCATTGATATAGACGCATGTATAACTAAACTAGCGTTAAATACTTTTCGAATATAAAACTGTAGTACGGCTAGGTTTTGTTATAACAAACCTTCAAGTATACGTGACGATGACTGAAAATCACTCCAAAAGTGTTAAGCCTCTGTTGAGAACAGAATACAGTGATGAAACAACTGTATTTATGTAAGTGCAGACTGGAATCCCACATTACCCCCAGCTTCCAGAAGCGGGCCTACAGTTATTTCGGCCCAGAGCACAAAACTTCACTTAGCCTTCATTACATCATGGAGGAGTGGTCTGTCATAAGTGCAAATACATAGTAACAACCTCAGCGGACAGCAGCATGTGTTGTAGAGATCGACGAGTAGCACTACTTTGTAACCAACAAGGACCTCTAAGAGTGGTCATCATGTGCTGAATTTATGACGCTGCAGGTGCCCTCATTCTCGCCAAGAGCTCTTAGCGCGTTTATGGCTACTTCAGGCTGCGTCACCAAAACCACAGCTTCCCCACCCCCTTGCAGCGTGTTGTACGTTGTGGCTTCGGGACTTCCCATGTATTTGTTGAACTTGTCCGGAGGCATATTTGCTTCTTTACTTGCTCTAATTTAAGCATTCGTGCTGCAGTTTGGGGTAATAGTAACAATCACTGAGAGAGCTCACTGCTATCACCGTAACCAAAAACTTAGGTAGAGCCCACAATATAAAAATAAAGATTGTGTATTTCCACGAAACTCTGAGACTGTTGCTTGTTTCAGTTTTCAGACACGAAAGCAATGGGATATAATGGTTAGCCAAAAAAATGAGATGTTTATGCTTCGGTAATTATTATAGCATTATTGCAGTGAATTTATGGAGATAATAAACACACAGTATACGTTATAGTCATTTTGTTGAGAAATGACTGGTGGGTGAATTAGTTGTACCGCATGTCGAACAAGTCTTTAATATTGACGTTTTGTCATGTCAATTGAATTTTAGGCAATAATAACTACAACTGAGTAGAATGTAGTGATGATAAGTACCTTTGCATTTGTATTTAAATATGCAGAAGTACTGAACATGTATCTACGAAATTGGAATTAGAAGAAGTTTACGAATGAATTGTGCAAAGGGAGCTTGCACATATACCGTTTGCATGTATACCATTGTGAAGTTGGGCACGGCATGACCCATTCTGATGGTGGTGGATGTTGTCATATGCTGTAAACCAGAGCCGGCTCGCATTTGATGATTGTAGAAGAATAATGACCAAATTCACAATGGCGTCACAACGTCTGCACAATTGTGCTTACATGCCGCACAATGATATGGGTGCTGAAGACATTGTACCATGTAATGTACCATGAACGAGTAAATAAAAATTAGAAAAATAAAACATCATGAAAAAGCGTTTGGCCAGCTGCATTCGAATTAGTCGCCTTGTAATCAGGAGACGAGTACTTTGCCTCAGAGCCACGATGAGAAACCATATTTGCGTAAAATGACCCCTTAAAATAACACAACACGCTGCTGTGTTTGTGCAAAGATGTGGCATGCTCAAGACTGCTGTGGCCTTCCTGTTCAAGTAACATTTCCACTTTACTAACCAGAAAAGAAGTTGCACCAACTGCGAAGAACTTGCCAGTAAGAAAACCGGCACTTACTTTACCATTCACAATCTCCTGGAAAATGTGAAGTAAACCGAGTTGCAAAAACACTACAGCGGCTGTTGCTGCCGACATTAATAGCGTTTTTCAGTTCTTTCAAAATGTTTATATCTACAGTGGTTGTGTGTTGCAAGAAAGTTTATTCGATAATTACGTGTGTGCTTGCTTGAGTATTGTGATGTTTTTCGTGCAACCCGACAATTTACAGGGGTCATTTCAGTGCACTTATTAGATGTGAAACAGCCTTTGGCGAAGCTCAATTTCATGTACGTAACCCCTTTTACTGCGCACGCGCAACAGCTGGACCATGCCACGGCCACTCAATAAAAACAAAAACACAGGCAGGAACGCTTGCGCTTGATTGCGTTTTGGCAGTGCTTCGACACGGCTGCTGTCTTTTTATTGAGCAGCCGTGCCCAAGCACTGCCAGAACGCAATCACACGCGAGCGCTCTAGCCCGTGTGAGGCACTCGGTAAGGCGCTGTGGTTTTTCTTCTTACACTCTCTCAGTAAACACGTGGTGGCGTCCAGGAACGAGATTCTGCAGACGCGCCACGAACCAACACGTTGTAAATAATGATAACGCGGTGCCACGTGCTAGCGCATTCGGTCTTGCTTAATCGGCTGTCTAGGAAGCTGTGTCCTCTCCCCCTTATACATTCCGAGCAATCACGTGATGGCATCTGGGAACGGGATCCTGCAGACGCGCGATGAAACAACGTGCTCCCGCATAGCGTGGCGTGCTGCAGCAAGAGTTCGGGACGAGTATCAGTGACAGGAACTTGAGTGAACTCATGGTGTGCTTCACTTCAAAGGACACAATAACATCGATAAAGGTGCCCATGACGAACAAAACTTTAATTTGCCATGCGCTGCTTCTAATGCATAAAACGAAGTGAAGCCAGCAGTTGGCAACGTCACGCGTACAGCACCTGACACGCTATCACCTTCTACTTTTGAAGGCGAAGCTAGGGCATCCTGAAAGCCATTTTCTGTAATTGAACAGATAAGCATAAATCAAAGTAGATTCTCCACAAAAACGGAGTGATTACATACTGCCATTTAATCAAGCTGCTTGTACTGCTGTGCCTATTGTATTATCCACAAAGTTGAGCACCATGTTTCCTTCCAACTTGTTGATAAAACCATCTACTAAAAAGTGTTTGGCAGAGGTAATAACAGCCAACATTTTTTCTTACGTTCAACATCACACCCATAATGGCCATAAGAGTTTCCAGCTTCATTCTTCTCATGACATTCACTATTATTTCTACTTTTTAGCCGCCTGTTTTCACCACCAATACTATTACTGCCAACTTATTCATCAACAATGTTGAAACCCACGAACCTAGAATGGTAATATGAATGGACACTCCTCCTAAATCGGCTTTGGTATCCCGCAGGTTGCTGGATCTACTCCCGGCTGCGGCGGCTGCACTTCCGATGGAGAAGGAAATGTTGTAGTCCCGTGTGCTCAGATTTGGGTGCACGTTAAAGAACCCCAGGTGATCTAAATTTCCGGAGTCCTCCACTACGGCGTCTCTCATAATCATACGGTGGTTTTGAGACGTTTAACTCAACATATCAGTCAATCGGATAAGTGATGAACATGTATTAAACAGTTAAAAGCTGAAAGCGATATGTTGACATCAACGAAAACGTTTTGATTACTCTTCCGCTGTCATGCTAATTATCATTGCTTGATGGTTTAGTATATGAAAATCACCAAAAATGCGTTTTCACAACAGAAAAAAAATGCCTAGAGAACTTAAGTGCTGTTGATTCAACAAATGGCTGAAAATAACTTGAAAGAAAAGCTTTATTATTCTTGAATTATTGATTCATTGTTGCCTGCTTGCGCTGACCTTCTTCATATGCTCTATGCAAATACTTCACAAGCAGCCAGGGGTTAGACCGTCAGATACTTTAGTTCTGAGGTAACAACAAAAACTTGACGAGACTGTCAGGACACTTTGCGTGTTTGTAATGTTCGCGCACACATTTCTTTAATCTCTTTTTTAAGCAACATGGTCGTGAATAGCCGGAAAACGCGCTTTTTTATTTTGTGGACAGAACACCCTTCTTTACAGACACAGCTTCTTCACCTGTTAAATACTTCATCACATTAGGAGGCGGTAAATTTCTTGCCAATCTCTTTTAGCTTCTCTAAGCATAAAGCCGCTCACCATTGGCGCGTTTTGTCGCATAATTTTTCCTTAACACTATTTTTCTCGATGCCTTTTTGTTGTTGAATTGTCTTTCACTGGTGTCTTGAGGCAGTTATTGGTTCAGGAATATAATCCGCGTATGCATGTGTTGTAAACTTGAAAACATATCCACTTTTACATTTTCATATGTCTTCGTGTTCATATGCAGTGCAGAAATAGTTTAATAGGCGAAGAATTCAGCATTATTAATTCACTGAATTAAGCTGTGTATATGGCTTACAATTCATGAAATGAACTCAGCTTCTGAAAGAAACTGGCTGGCGCTTCATTAAGGTGGCCTTGCTCCCAAGGTAGCTTCATCTATACGAAAAAGATACAGCAGCAACATGTGTCGGCGCAGATAATGAAATAACGAGCATGTTACGTTTTCATAACAAGAGAACGGCGCGTCAACACATGCTGGTGCTCAAACGTGACGCTTTGGTGCCAGCCATCTGTACTAGACAGTGCAACAGCGGCCATAACCCAACCAACAGCAAGTCACAAGCTTCCGGAGATGAGTATATCACAAATCAAAACTGCTCAAAATCAAATTGCTTGATCATCAGTAGACTACAATATAAGCCACAAAGGGCAAAAAGGGGTCGGTGGTTCGTCCATTTGGGGGGTAATTGCAATTCCACAACCATTACTCCCCGAAGGATGAACACTCCGTTCTTTTGGGAGTAATTGTCAGGGAACGAACTGTTTAGTCCTCAGCAGTTTCGACGAACGAGATGTCAAGAAGTAAAAGGTAACTTTTTACTAGAGGAAGTGGCTACGTAGGGAAGAACTGTTAGTCCCATAAGTTGCTTTATCTCAAACAAAAATTCAATTTTTTACAATTTCAGGTTTAATTACTGAGAAATTGGAGGTTGACGAATGCAATTGACGACACATAAAATCAATACAGACAACTAAGTAAATTCAGAAATAAACTACAAATTATTAACGACCATAATGCTGGATTCTAATTTTTGACCATTAAATTAGCAGTCGCCTACGCTAACCACTACACCACACTTCAGTTCATAGCTGAGTTAAAATTAACGGGATGTGTAGGCACCACCTGGGCGCTGTAACTTCTACCATTTTGCTCAAACTACTAAGATTCCTAATATTGGACGTAAGCCTTCAGTGCTTGGCAAGCAACCATTCAGTGAGAACGTTCGTGAAAGTTCAAGATGCGTGGCATAGGTATTTCAGCGTGTGTGGTTCGAGCGCATTTGTGCGCTTGGTGAGTGTTTGTATATATAAATGTTTGTATATATAAATGTTTGCATATATATATGTTACCATCTCTATGTCAAGCTCGCTCGCTTCTTAGTGTACAGAGCACGGTTGGTAATGTCGTTCAGCGAAATTGTCTGTTTAATGACAAAAAAAAAAGGAAAATGCTTAAAGAAACAGCCAAGTTTATTCAGCCACGTATGTCGATTCTGCACCATCATGCGCACACATCAGGTCAACAACTTTTATGGGTACAAAAATGCGATAGCTTCCCTGCACTAAAGAAAGGACAATCAAAGAAACAATGTTTTATTGCTATTGATGCTACCCAGCCGACTTCAGGCAGTGAACTCGCACCATTGCTAGCTGCCAGATGTTGGCTTTCTTCAGAAGGTGCAAAGCTTTCAGTCATGAATTTCCTAAAATTTAATTGCAGAAGCATTCATTTTTTTACGATAAAACTGTTCGTGCACTTGAAGTTACGTCCAATAGCGTAAAAATTTGATGAAAACTGCTTTTTCACAGAACTCGTCATAATGCAATCGAACAGTTCAAAACGTTTTATGAAGTTTGAGAAGCCCGTTCTCGAGTTTAACACTTCAAGCTTTCACTGCGATACTCTTGTAGGCCCACTATATATCAATAAAGCTTGACCTTCATTTTAGAGATAAAAAATTGAAACATACTTAGCATCGCCACAAACAAGTGAAATAACCGACGTGGTCACCGATTGCCTGTGTTAGCGGTGCCAAGCCAAGCTAGATATACAATGTTAATAGCTGACCTTCCTAAATTAGTTGTTTACCTTGCAAAAGGTGACAGTGTGCAGCGTATGTGAGTTTTGTCTTTAAAGCCACGAAAATCTCTAGTGAACACTGCTTATTTGTGCTGCACTGAAAACAAAACAATTTTTGAACAACTGTACATGCTACAGCTATTTTTGAACTCTCATCAATGCTACCACGTTTAGATGGCACAGCCATCACGCTTGTAACCCTATAGCAGACGGGGCAACACTCGAAACGCTGTGTAGTGCAAGCTCATCAATCAAGCGGGTTTCGTTCGTGAAGAACAAGCAGCGGTCGTTACATAACAGCACACAGGTGAAATCTCGCCGAGTGATGGCAGCCTTATTACCACTCACTTCTCAGTTGATATATCCTTGTCGGCGTGTAGCATTTCCATAGCGCAGCACCTCGTTCCTGTAGCTGATCACGTTTACTACAGCGGAAAGATGATTCAGTGCACTATAAGAAACAGCAATAACAACCACGCACCATAACACGTCCACAACACAGACACCGCTCCACGAACGAGGGTTAGTCTGCTGCGAAAACTACGCCACGCAATGATACAAATTGAGCGCCACCCCGCCGCGGTGGTCTAGTGGCTAAGGTACTCGGCTGCTGACCCGCAGGTCGCGGGTTCGAATTCTGGCTGCGGCGGCTGCATTTCCGATGGAGGCGGAAATGATGTAGGCCCGTGTGCTCAGATTTGGGTGCACGTAAAGAACCCCAGGTGGTCGAAATTTCCGAAGCCCTCCACTACGGCGTCTCTCATAATCATATCGTGGTTTTTGAACGTTAAACCCCCCATATCAATCAATCATTCAGATTGAGCGCCAGCTTTTTGTAGGAGGGGGGGGGGGGGCTCAGACATTTGCTTACATTTATGCTATATAGACAAAATTAGCTTTCTACTGACGTAGGTGCCGTAGCTGTCACGTCCATTTACACTAAAAAAACTGTTAACAGCTGCTTTCTTCAGGCAACTATTTGCTTACGCGCATGCTCACCATTTCTTCTAGGTCGCCACTGCACGGGCAAGTTCCACGGGAGCAAACGTTGGTCCGCATAGTCTAACAGTTTCTCCCTTTGGTGCACACGGCACCCTCGTCTTGCAATGAATCCCTCAACGGACCAACTATGGGTTACAGGATCAAAATGCAGCACTTATTCCAATTTCGCTCCCATTTTGCTCATTTGCGACTTAGAGCGTAGTCTATATACGCAACTACACTTTGTAGGAAGCTTTCCAAATGAATGAGCATGCATAACATGCGTATCGGAAACGTGGCACAATGAAAGTCACAGGTCGATCTAAAGCATTCCGCACGTTCTACAGTATTTAAGGAATTAGCGAACGCCTAATGACTGTTCGATTCTGTTTCCCTTTCATTCTACTCTTGACATTTCACCTTAGCGACAGGTTGAGCCACAGTTTCCAAAATATACGGTGGATTCCCAGCTATTCTTTCCAGGCATTCTTCGTCATTGTTACGGTAATGGACCACGTGAAACATCGGGTGACTTGGTGAGAAGTGCACCCGCTCATTACAAGTCAATGGCAGCGCGATAAGTACTAGATTGATGGACAGATGTAATGAAATAGGGTGGGGCTCTACCTCGCCTCAGTTTGAGAGTCTTCCACACATCGCTTCCCGATTCGTTGGCACCAGGCTCCGCTAGACTTGGACAATAGCTACTGCTCGCCGCTACCCGATCAGAAAACTTCCGCTGACTTTCATTTCACTGCGCGTAGTTCATTTGAGGATCTGCGAGTAGAGCCCGCGAAGTAATGAGCAAGGTGGTCATCATTCTTCGACGAATTTTCGTTGATGACATGCGCTCTTTGTTTCAGTTTTTTTTTTCATTTAACAAGAACGGTGTCAGAAATTGCAACAGTGATTTACGACGGGCGGTATTTTATCTCTTTTTAAGACGAAGGTGTTGATATAACTGCTTTTGTTTCTTACTGAGCTTCGTTGAAAAGCCGATTTGTTGTGATGTTGAGCACTAATAAATGAATATATTGAACGTGACTTGAGCCACATAATCAGCAGTGGCCGTATATTTCAAAAAAAAAATTGTAAAGCTAACATGTGGATTGCATAACCTGAAAATAAAAAGGTGAATGCGGTTCACAAATATGAACAGCCTTCTTATTTTACTTCCTTTGTGGATGGCTGTAATACTAACTTTACGGTCTCGTCACTGGTAGCCGTTTTTCGCATATTACACGCAATTTAGACGCCAAACGAAAGCCCATGTCCAGTGTACTCATGTATTGAAATTAGGCACTCAGAGCGTGTGCTAGCCGGCACATGCAGTGCCACTCGTGGGTGCTCATGGAAGCTAGATGCATAGACCGAGGGTAGAACATCTATGCAGTAGAACTACTGACTCCGGTTGCCGACCAGCTGGTCGATAGTTGACCGTCACCACACTGCCAGCGTTGCGCTAGAAGGCCTGGCGCAACTGAAAGAGCTCGCCATTGCGCACTACATTATTACGGTGGGAGCGAAGGACGTTCTCGTTAGATGCGCTTTGGCGATGCCGCACGCGATCTGTGCAAGTAAGACGGATGCTTCAGTTTACTATCCAGATAAAAATTCATCTACCAACTTTACCATAGAGACTTCAAGTTCTCACGGGAACGCTAAGCAAACTTCAGTAATAAAAACTCTTAGTTTTACAAAGCAATCAATTCGGGAGAAGGTTAAATCAACAAGAAACTCATACTCTATCGACCGACAGGAAAGCAAGATCTACAAGACAGCCCCAGTAGGCTGCGCATCGCAAGATTCGTCACTGAAGATTAACTCGATCAAAAGCTTCCTAACAGCAAGATCAATAATGTACACGAAACTGAGATTTTTATCAGTCCGGTTTGACTGAGAATCAAACTTCTTCTTTTGCACATCCTCCGAACCTAATATTTCACTTGGCTCTGCTCGGTTCATTTTTATTTTCTAATTTTTATTGCCTGCTAGACCCTTATGATGCGGACCGAGGATTTTTTCGTTACCTCACAATAAAGAATGTGAATGTGCGACTAAGAACGTGGCCCAGTCAATGACGTCCATCCGAAAGCTTTGGTGCAGCTCGCCATGTCATTTT
The DNA here is from genome assembly GCF_043290135.1 of Rhipicephalus microplus. NCBI lineage: Eukaryota > Metazoa > Arthropoda > Arachnida > Ixodida > Ixodidae > Rhipicephalus > Rhipicephalus microplus. Next base: position 97,632,799 of record NC_134701.1, read on the forward strand.
TCATTGTGGCCAAACTTAAGGAAGGCAGAGTGGAGGTTGGGCACGGGCGCGAGATTGGCTGGCGTGAGGAAGAGGACGAAGATTGAGAATAATGCTTTTATGCACGAGCCAGAGTTATTTTTCTATCTCATTGGCTCATATTTCTATCTCATTGGCTCATATATGATAATCTAAAGGTGGGTACGTAAAATCACTCGTTGGTCCACTGGATGGTGCGATATCTCCCCTATTAGCAATGCAATAAGGAATCTCAATAACATTTCTGACAATATATATACAAATTGTGGAAAAACATTATCTTCACATTTGTAAAATGGCCTTGTGCAACATCATTTAGGAGAGACAAATATATTACACATCACAGCTACATATGCCTCACAATCAAAATAGAAATTTTTCACGGGCATTTTCAGAGACTATGATTTAGTCCTTCTCATTGAGACTTTTCGATTTGTTGTCAGTAGTTTTAACATAATGTATGGCGGTGTTACTGACAAGAAGAAAGCTGAGCCCACCAGCCTCAAGTGTAGCTTTATTTGCCGAGTCGTTATTTTGAGTTCGGCTCTCGCTTCTAACAGTCATTCAGAATAATCATGCTCGTTTCATTGTGTTGTTTATGCTCGATTTCTATTATTCCGATTTATCTGGTTTGCGAAACACAGAGATAAAAACGGATGAAATGATGGACACTCTGGAGATATGCACTCTCAGTGGTCCGCCACTTTAAATTAGTACGACAGCACTCATATTACGTGACAGATTTCGAAGGAGTGCCGAAATTCACTACATTGGTAAAACATTGTTCACAGAAGTGAACGTGCATTGACACCTCTTGTTCCCTTGGGGTAGGAATTTCTAGTCAACAGGCAAAGCAGTTATTAGATGCGATAGAGCTCTTTACTGGTCTATGTAACGCTGTCCGTCTGTGTCTCAGTGCCAACGCGCTGCACCGCGCTCCCCTCACCGCGGGTGTTGGGGCGGCGCTAAGTAAGTCACGCCTTCCCTTGTAGTGCATGGTTACCTCACTCACTCAATCGCCAGCCGCGCCCTCGCCACGCGTCGCCTCTCTCTCACTCCACCCTCTCCACAACTCCTAACGCTCAAGCGCACATCGAGTGAACACACTTTCGGCTAGTTTATCTGCAATAGGACACTGTAAAGCTAAGCTCCTTCGCCCGCCAAAGCGCCGAACTGAATTAATCTAATCCGGCCGTCACCGGCTTTGCGAGGGTAAGCAGAGTCCATTGCATTCGCGGAACGCGACGTCGCCTCGGCAACGCTAACGAGGCGCGAGCCAAGGAAGCCGAATGGAAGCGCAGACTGATGCTGGTGCTGATGACCTCTGATGGATGGCGCTTACCCACAAAGGGGGATGGGCCAAGAACCAGGCGGCAGGATACCTAAATGAAACTAAACTGAAAATGAAGCCAACTGAAAAAGTAGCTTAAAATAATACTACCAAAAAACAAAAATGTGTGCTGAGCAAGCGGTCAAACCATCTTTTGTTTTTGAAGACATAACTACGAATTATAAACTAAAGATCTGAAAAGGTAGTGGTTCACTAGCATGGTAATCTTTTAGTTGCGTTGATGTAATCAAACACAGCGGAGCATACATCCCTGTGGCAGTAACCAAATGAAGTTCCGCCAAGTGATAAAATTACTGGTAAATTTACTTGTATTCCTAGCTTTTGTATAGGGGCTACTAAAAATCTTTTTCTCTGCTAAGAATAACGATGACAGAATAAAAAGAAATGTTCAAATATTTCAATTTCGTTGCGCCAAATGCATAGCGGTGACGCCTTGAGCTGAGCTTTATTAAGGTAATAATTTAGTTGAGGAACTGCACAACGCAATCTGGTATAAGTGACCTCTAACTGGCGAGATACACACCACTGTTTATTCCAGCAATAGCTCAAATGCTCGAAATCTTAGTTTTTATCCAAATTACCTTTTCCCCATTGCAGGCAAGCATTTCGGAATCTTAGCGCGGTTACGTAAGCCGTATCTGGCAAAACTGGGATGGTGGGCCCACCCAGGAATACTGCTGCTAAAGAGTCCGCCATTTCGTTTAAATATAATCCGCGGTGGCCTGGTACCTATAGCAAATGCAGTTTTTTTACGTTTTTCGGTACTAACTGCCGAAACGTATTCATCAGCTCTGAATTTACTGCCGCAGAAAGTGCAATACAAACTGATAACGAATCTGTAATGATAACTGCTAATGATTCGCTTGAGGGTAATTTGCGTAGGGCAAGAACAATGGCCAATAATTCTGCCAGACAGCGGAAGGCCAAGCCGATGAATCCTCGACGTCGTCATCGTCAGCAACGTTGTCGGAAAAAGTCCGTAAAAAGCCGCGCGCTCTCCGCCTAATCTTTGACGTATAGCCATGCTTAATGCTCTTACCTCGCCTGCCATAATTGTTCCCTTTGGTGAAAATCTCATTATTTGTTTACAAAATTATGCTGTAGAGACCAAAAACTCAACCATTACAGGCAAGCAGGCAAGTAGCTGGTCTGGCTGCTTTCTTTCTTGCTTATTCTGTAAGAACGATTAAACGATTGAGCAATATTTTTTGTCGTGTAGTTGCTTATAGTTGCTGAGGGAAAACATTCTTAAAACGGCTCTTCATCAAATTAGATTGGATTTTATTATTTCTAATATTCTCTCTTAAAAAGCCTCCTTATTAGGCCATTGCCACCGGGATGTCTGTGCTCCTGCAAGAAGATTCTCAATCAAATCAGGGCAGACGTGATCGCAAATCTCTCGGTTAGCACTAATATTTATTTTTCTAATCAATTTATAACTCAATAGATTTAAAATTATTCTGTGATCCCCTCTAAATAATTGTTTGTTGGCAAATCCCCCAGAAGTAATGTGAGCCAAGCCTCTAGCTTTTGAGGCCTGCACTATCATCATCATCAGAAAAGCTAGGCCATAGCAGTAGTTCACATCGCTCACACGTCGCAACAATTTGTATTGTCCGAAGTAGCGACTTAGCAGTTTTTCTGACAATCCCTGGCGTCTGACTGAAGTCCACACCCAAATTTGATCACATTGATGGTATTCAACGTGTCGATGGCGAGCGTTGTAGCGGAATGCGTCTGTACTCTGCTGGTGTGTAATGTGTAGGCGTGCTAACTGGCGTGCTTCTCGGCATACTGGGTAAGCTGCACAGGATCAGGGGTGATCAAAGCGTCGCTATTGTGTGAAAGCATCGCATCTTGCATGGTCTGGACCTCTCGTCCATAGACAAGGCGGAAAGGCGTGAATCACATAGTTTCCTGGACGGCATTATTGTACGTGAATGTGACGTACGGTAGCACCTGGTCCCAGGTCTTATGCTGGACGTCTACGTACATAAATAACATGCCAGCGATGGTCTTGATGAGTCACTCTGTCACGCCGTTGCTCTACGGATTATATGCCATGGTCTTGCGATGGCTCTTGTAGCTGAGCTTGAATACGTCATGAATGAGCTGGGCTGTGAATGCTGTTCCTCTGTCTGTGATTACGCATGACGGGGCGCCATGTCGAAGTACAATCCGGTGCATAAAAGATTGGGCGACGTCGGAAGCCGTAGCGCGTTGTAGTGCCTTTGTTTCGGCGTACTTTGTCAAATTGTCAGTGGCTACTACGATCCACTTGTTGCCGGCAGATGATAGTGGAGAGAGCCTCAAAAAATCCATTCATTTTGATCAAATGGCTCTCTGGGTGGTTTTATTGGTTGAAGAAGCCCCGCTGGCTTTAGTGGTGAGGATTTGCGGCGTTGACATTCCTGGCAGCTTTTCACGTATCGCTTAACGGATGCAGAAAGCTTACGCCAGTAGTATGCTTCTCGAACTCGAGCAAAAGTTCGAGAGGAACCTAAGTGACCAGATGTGGGCTCATCGTTGTAGGTAAGAAGAATGTCGTCACGCATGTCAGTTGGCACAACTAGAAGATAGGTTTTCTCACTGCTGTTGGAGATTTTCTTATACAGGACCCCATCTCGCAGAAAAAACGACGACAGACTTCGAGAAATACATCGAGGTATGGACGAGTTGCGCCCTTCAAGGTTTTCGATAACTGCGCGAATTTCATCCTCCGCGCTGTCGTGTAATCAGATCTACTGTAGTAAGGGTCCTATGGAAACCACCGCCATCCTCAGTGTCGTGGCCACAAACTTCGACAGGTGCACGGGATAATGACTCAGCACCTTCGTGCTTGCGGCCCGACTTGTAAGCGATCGTGAAATCGTATTTCTGCAGACGAAGACTCCATCGTGCCAGTCGCCCACACGGGTCCCGTAGGTTGGCTAACCAGCACAACGAATGATGGTCGGTCACTACCTTGAAGTGGCGTCCGTAAAGGTAAAACCTGAGTTTCATCGTGGCCAATACAACAGTGAGCACACTTTCTCTGACGTGGAGTAGTTGACCTCGGCGCGGGAAAAAGTGCGGCTAGCGTACGCTATCACTCGCTCTGTGCCTTCTTGTTGTTGTACAAGGACAGCACCAAGACCCACGTTGCTGGCGTCAGTATGAATTTCAATATCAGCATCTTGGTCAAAGTGAGCGAGGGTTTGAGGTGTCTGCAAACGCTCTAATAGCTCAGAGAAAGCTGCATCCTGTATTTTCTCCCAGACGAATGGAACATCTTCACGAGTGAGTTGAGTGAGCGGTTCAGCAATCCTAGTAAAATTGGCTATAAAGCATAGATAGAACGCGCAGAGCCCTAGGAAGCGACGAACTGCCTTCTTATCACGTGGAACAGGAAACGAGGCCACGGTGGTACTTTTGTCAGGGTCTGGTCGAATACCATCCGCACTGACAACTTGGTCGAGAATTTTTAGTTCCTTGTAACTGAAGTAGCATTTTTCTGGCTTCAGTGTCAGGTTAGCAGAGCTGAGCGCTTCCAGCACACTCTGCAGACTCTTCAGGTGCTCCTCAAAAGTGGCAGAAAACATGACAACATCATCCAGAAAAACTAGGCACGTATGCCACTTTAGACCGGTAGCAACAGTGTCCATCATTCTCTGGAATGTCGCAGGTGCAAAAAAGAGGCCGAAGGGAAGCACTCAGAATTCATATAGGCCTTCCGGTGTAACGAAGGAAAATTTTTCACGATCTCGTTCATCAACTTCGATCTGCCAGTAGCCCCTTTTCAAGTCTATCGATGAAAAGTACTTGTCCCGCCGTAGTCTATCGAGGGAATCGTCGATGCAGGGCAGCGAATAGACGTCTTTTTTAGTCACGCTGTTGAGATTCTTGTAGTCGACGCAGAAGCGCACTGATCCATATTTTTTCTTCACGAGCACGACCAGAGATGACCAGGCACTCTTCGAAGGTTAGATAACGTGATTTTGCAACATATCTTCGACTTAAGCATTTATCACGTCACGTTGCTTTGCTGAAACGCAGTAAGAGTGTTGTTTTATGGGTGAGGTGTCGGTATACGTAATTATTCGGTGTTTGCCGATCGGTGTCTGACGAACCTTCGAGGTGGACGCTAAGCACTCTTTAAATTGATATAGCAGTTCGCGTAGCTAGGTCTATTTTTGTTCTGAGAAGGTCGAGTTGACATCAACTTTTGCAAGTAGTGAAGTCACGTCGCTTGGTGTTGGTCGAAGCCCGTCGTCGGCTGATGTAGATGCGAAGCATTCAGAAACATCTGTGATGGTGTAGTTGAAAGCGATGGCGGTGTCCCGAAACAGGTGCCGGTGCTCGTTACTGAATTTATTCACAAGTAGGGCAGAGTGTCCATCATAGAGCGCGTCGAGGCTGCGTGCAGCGCAGACATCGAGCGTGAACAAAAGCGTCAAGCCGCCTTCGGCAACAACCTCACCATTCCGTAACTTGTCAGACACGAGATCTACTAGGACGCTTGAACGCGGAGGCAAAGTGATGCCGTCACGAGAAACACATAGCATGCAGTCATGGATGTTGTCAGGTTTGTCGGAGGATCCAGCTGTCGAAAATGTCATGGTAGGCTCTCGAAGATCGATTATAGCACCGTGCTCCCACAAAAAGTCGACTCCCAGGATTAGGTTTCGGGAACAGTCACGAAGCACGAGGCAGCTGGCGAGAAACGTACGTCCCCGAATGCTCACTCTGATAGTGCACATGCGATTGGGGTGCCTACGTGCCCGCAGGTAGTACGAATTTGTGCTTCGTACTAAGGCGTAACAACTTTCTTTGTGTGCGCTGCTAGTTTCCCGCCAATGGCTTGACGAGCGCACCAGCGCCGCCCCTGGGAGGCTCCGAAAATTTGGAGAAGATCGCTTTGGGGATGGGGACCGCGTCTGCCACCGCAGTGGCATGCGCTGCTGTGAGAGGTAATCTTCAATAGCTCTCGGTCTTTCACCAAATCTCAAGCGTGGTGCGTCGACGGCAAAACCCTGTAGTCTGAGGCGACGATAGGGACATTCCCGGTACATATGTCCAGCTTTACCACAGTGATAACAAAGTGGTCGTCTGTCCGGTGTGCGCCATAGGTCGGATTTTCTGGGAAGCGGCTGTCCATTTTATATGTGCTGAACTGGCTGTAGCGAAGGAAGTGCATCCTGAGGCATAGGAATAACGAAGCGCGGTGAAGAAGGAATATATCGGCTTACTGCTTTTGCGTATGATGCACAATGTGGCTCCGTAAGGACAGGCGGGACATAGCTGGAAGGCGGCACTTGGAGAGGCGGCACCTGTCTTACTTCGTTTTTGACAATGCTGCAAATAGACCCTGCAGTAGGTTGAAAGTCGCACTGAATCTTCTGTAGTTCGTCGCGCCCCACCAATGGGATGAGGTCGCAGAGAGACTCGATAGTTGATGTTGCTTGCCGCACCTCCGATCTGACCCATTGACGAAGCGGCACTCACTTGCCGATCGTACACAGTAGAGCGCTGCTGCAGCACTTGCTCCATGGTTGTGGCTTCGGTTGAAAATTCTGCCATGGTGTTTGGGGGACAGCGAACGAGGCCAGCGAAAAGCTGCTCCTTCACTCCTCGCATTAAATGACGGAGCTTCTTTTCTTCGTTCATGTCGCGGTCGGCTCGACGAAAGAGGCTAGTCGTGTCCTTGACGTACATCATGAAAAAGTTTGTGTCAACATGTTTCATGTATTCTTGTCTAAGCCCTTTATCGCAGCTATTTTAAGTGCGCAGCATTTTTTAGCGAACTTCGGTGACTTTGAGCGTATCTATCTATCTATCTATCTATCTATCTATCTATCTATCTATCTATCTATATCTATCTATCTATCTATCTATCTATCTATCTAGCCGCCTACGACTTTTAGCTCTCCTGGCCGCTTCGATATTGGCATCAATACCAAACTTGGTATGGCATAACGTGACTGTATGAAGAACACATATGTCTACTCATAACATGATAATCAGAACATGTATGTCATGAATGTCATGATTTACATTTTATAATCTTGCAGCTCATGTGGTGGTTGTGCTCACATAGCATGTTGCGAAACTGGTATGGTATGGCATCATTGCATGGCAAATACAAGTGACAGACCCTAACATGAAAATCATGATATGCGTGTCATGTAACAACATGACTACACTCCACGCTCATGATGCGCTCGCTGCCGTTTCGGTAGCGTCACATATACCAAGTTTAGTATTGCAGTACGTGAACGGATGAAGAAGATTTGTCCCAGAAAGCCTGACCCAGAAAAATTTCGAGCTGTGACGGATTTTCCTGTGCCAAAAACCGCCAAAGATGTCCGTAGCTTTTTGGGGCTCTGCTTCTATTTTCGGCGGTTCACCAAGAACTTCGCGGAAATTGCTCGGCCCCTAACAGATTTGCTCAAACCAGATGAGACGTTTACCTGGGGTCCCTCGCAAGCAGCATTTTCCGACCTGACCACTTTGGTCACTTCTTCTCCTGTGCTGGCTCACTTCGACCCTAGTGCACCGACCGAAGTCCGCACCGCTGCCAGCGGTTACGGAATAAGCGCTGTGTTGGCTCAGCGACAACATGGGCAGCATCGTGTGATAGCTTATGCCAGCAGGCTGCTGTCCCCCTCGGAGCGTTATTATTATATCACAGAGCGCGAATGCCTAGCGCTGGTGTGGGCAGTCGCGAAATTTCGCCCTTACTTATATGGCTGACCATTTGTAGTTTTCACCGACCACCACGCTCTCTGCTGGCTCACCTCCCTCAAAGATCCCACAGGTCATCTCGCCCACTGAGCAATCCACCTCCAGGAGTATTCTTACACCGTAGTGTATAGGTCAGGACAACTGCACAAAGATGTGGATTGTCTGCCACGGTACCCTGTGGCCGACTGCGATCCTACGAGCACTGATTCTGTGGGCTGCGTCCTTTCCATCTCCCAGCGGCTTAATCTCGGGGACGAGCAGCATCGCGATCCGGATATCAGCCGCCTAATACGAAAGCTCAAATCTTCACCGCAAGACACTTCTATTCGCATGTTTACCTTAAGAGACCGCACCTTATATCAGCGTAATTTATTGCCCAATGGTCACGACCAACTTCTGGTCATACCAAAGCACCTGCGTTCCACAGTCCTACGCGAGCTACATGACGCGCCAACCGCGGGTCACCTTGTTGTCTTTCCCACATACAACCGTGTGCGCCGCCACTTCTACTGGCCTTGCCTTTCACGCTCTGTACGTCGCTATGGCAACGCTTGTGAAATTTGCCAGCGTCGCAAAAAGCTGTCGTGACTCCCTTCCGGATATCTTCAGCCCATCGACATCCCATCGGAGCCATTCTTCTGTGTTAGTTTGAACCTTCTCGGTCCCTTACCAACATGCGCCTTCGGAAACAAGTGGGTCGCGGTGGCTACAGATTACGCGACCCGTTATGCAGTTACGCGAGCCATGCCAACAAGCTGCGCTACAGACGTCGCTGATTTTCTACTACGTGATCTCAATTTAGTGCATGGAGCCCCTCGTCAACTACTGACAGACCGAGGCCGTACGTTCCTTTCGAAAGTGGTTGACGATATCCTGCGTTCCTGTTCTTCCCAACATAAGCTCACGACATCGTACCATTCCCAGACAAACGGGCTTACACAACGTTTGAACCGCACCCTGACAGACATGCTATCGAAATACGTCTCGGCCGACCATCGTGATTGAGACCTTGCACTACCATACGTGACGTTCGCATACAATTCCTCCCGGCATGACACTGCTGGGTACTCGCCATCTTACCTTCTGTTTGGACGCGAACCAACATTGCCGTTGGATACTTTCCTGCCAGCCGCTGCGCAGTCTACTTCTGAATATGCACGCGACGCTATTACCCAAGCTGACCACACTCCTCAGCTTGCCCACAGCAGATTGAAGCGTCCCAAGACTCGCAGAAGCATCGTTACGACGAGCGGCATCGCGACGAACACTTTTCAATAGGCTCCCTCGTTCTTTGGTCCCGTACGCGACATGCAGGCCTTTCAGAAAATCTTCTCTCTCATTTCCCGGGCCCATACCGCGTGCTTAGACGAGTGACCGACACTACGTATGAAATTGTCCCTGATAATCTATCGACCTCTTCCGCTCTGCTGTCAAGGAACATCGTCCACGTAGCAAAGCTCAAGCGTTACCACACTGCTCCTGCTGTGGCCCCGTAAACTCGCTGGGTCGCCGCTTTTGCCGCCGGGGGTCGTGTTACGTGATTACGGCTGACTGAAACAGGGCATAATGGGGCATACCCAAGAAAGATGACTCAGACTGAGAGTGAAGAAGTGGTCGTTGTCGGTGAGCTGCGTTGTGGCTGCGGACTGACAACTGTTATTTTCCACGTAACAATATCATAGTTGGCTTGCAGTGGACGTAGTAAGGCTGATGATAATGATGATAATAAAGCTAGCAGAGCGGCCGTCAGTGCATCTTGAGCATGGCATGTAGTCATGCTGTTACATGACACGCATCTCATGATTATCATGTTTGCACCAGTCAGAAACCTTCTTCATCCATTCACGTACTGTAATACCAAACTTGGTATATGTGACGCTACCGAAATGGCCGTGAGCGCATCATGAGCGTGGAGTGTAGTCATGTTGGTACATGACACGCATATCATGATTTTCATGTTAAGGTCTGTTTCTTGTATTTGCCATGCAATGATGCCATACCATACCAGTTTCGCAACAAGCTATGTGAGCACAACCACCACATGAGCTGCACGATCATAAAATGTAAATCATGACATTCATGACATACATGTTCTGATTTTCTTGTTATGAGTAGACATGTGTGCTCTTCATACAGTCATGTTATGTCATACCAAGTTTGGTATCGATGTCATTATCAAAGCGGCCAGGAGAGCTAAAAGTCGTAGGCGGCTAGATAGATAGATACATAGATAGATAGATAGATAGATAGATAGATAGATAGATAGATAGATAGATAGATAGATAGATAGATAGATAGATACGCTCAAAGTCACCGAAGTTCGCTAAAAAATGCTGCGCAATTAAAATAGCTGCGATAAAGGGCTTAGACAGGAATACATGAAACGTGTTGACACAAACTTTTTCATGATGTACGTCGAAGGCATGACTAGCCTCTTTCGTCGAGCCGACCCCGACATGGCAGAAGGAAAGAAGGTCCGTCATTTAATGCGAGGAGTGAAGGAGCAGCTTTTCGCTGGCCTCTTTCGCTGTCCCCCAAAAACCATGGCAGAATTTTCAACCGAAGCCACAACCATGGAGCAAGTGCTGCAGCAGCGCTCTACTGTGTACGATCGGCAAGTGAGTGCCGCTTCGTCAATGGGTCAGATCGGAGGTGCGGCAAGCAACATCAACTATCGAGTCTCTCTGCGACCTCATCCCATTGGTGGGGCGCGACGAACTACAGAAGATTCAGTGCGACTTTCAACCTACTGCAGGGTCTATTTGCAGCATTGTCAAAAACGAAGTAAGACAGGCTCTCCAAGTGCCGCCTTCCAGCTATGTTCGGCCTGTCCCTACGGAGCCACATTGTGCATCATACGCAGAAGCTGTAAGCCGATATATTCCTTCTTCACCGCGCTTTGTTATTCCTATGCCTCAGGATGCACTTCCTTCACTGCAGCCAGTTCAGCACTTATAAAATGGACAGCCGCTTTCCAGAAAATCCGACGTATGGCGCACACCGGACAGACGACCACTTTGTTATCACTGTGGTGAAGCTGGACATGTGTACCGGGAATCTCCCTATCGTCGCCTCAGACTACAGAGTTTTGCCGTCGACGCACCACGCCTGAGATTTGGCGAAAGACCGAGAACTATTGAAGATTACCTCTCACAGTAGCGCAAGCCACTGCGGCGGCAGTCGCGGTCCCCATTCCCAAGGCGATCTTCTCCAAATTTTCGGAGCCTCCCAGGGGCGGTGCCGGTGCGCTCGCCAAGCCCTAGGCGGGAAACTAGCAGCGCACACAAAGAAAGTTGTTACGCCTTAGTACGAAGCACAAATTCGTACTGCCGGCGGGCACGTAGGCACCCCAATCGGCATGTGCACTATCAGAGTGAGCATTCGGGGACGTACGTTTCTCGCCAGCTGCCTCGTACTTCGTGACTGTTCCCGAGACCTAATCCTGGAAGTCGACTTTTTGTGGGAGCACGGCGCTATAATCGATCTTCGAGAGCCTACCATGACATTTTCGACAGCTCGATCCTCCGACAAATCTGACAACATCCGTGACAGCACGCTACGTGTTTCTGCCGACGGAATCACTTTGCCTCCGCGTTCAAGAATCCTAGTAGATCTCGTGCATGACAAGTTACGGAATGGTGGGGTTGTCGCCGAAAATAGCTTGACGCTTTTGTTCACTCTAGGTGTCTGCGCTGCATGCAGCCTCGTCGCGCTCTATGATGGACACTCTGCCCTACTTGTGACTAATTTCAGTAACAAGCTCCGGCACCTGTTTTGTGACACCGCCATCGCTTTCGACTACCCCATCACAGATGTTTCTGAATGCTTCGCATCCATCTACATCAGCCGACGACGGGCTTCGACCAACACCAAGTGACGTGACTTCACTACTTGCAAAATTTCATGTCAACTCGACCTTCTCTGAACAACAATAGACCTAGCTACGCGAACTGCTATATCAATTTAAAGAGTGCTTCGCGTCCACCTCGAAGGTTCGTCAGACACCGTTCAGCAAATATCGAATAATTACGTATACCGACACCTCACCCACAAAACAACACCCTTACTGCGTTTCGGCAAAGGAACGTGACGTGATGAATGCTTAAGTCGAAGACATGTTGCAAGATGACGTTATCTAACCTTCGAAGAGTGCGTGGTCATCTCTGGTCGTGCTCGTAAAAAAAAAGATGGATCACTGCGCTTCTGCGTCGACTACAAGAATCTCAACAGCGTGACTAAAAAAGATGTCTATTCGCTGCCCTGCATCGACGATTCCCTCGACATACTGCGGCGGGCCAAGTATTTTTCATCGATAGACTTGAAAAGGGGCGACTGGCAGATTGAAGTTGATGAACGAGATCGTGAAAAAGTTTCCTTCGTTACACCGGAAGGCCTATATGAATTCTGAGTGCTTTCTTCGGCCTCTGTTCTGCACCTGCGACATTCCAGAGAATGATGGATACTGTTGCTAACGGTCTAAAGTGGCATACGTGCATTGTTTATCTGGATGATGTTGTCGTGTTTTCTGCTACCTTTGAGGAGCACCTGAAGCGTCTTAAGAATGTGCTGGAAGCGCTCCGCTCTGCTAACCTGAACCTGAAGCCAGAAAAATGCTACTTCGGTTACAAGGAACTAAAGTTTCTCGACCAAGTTGTCAGTGCGGATGGTATTCGACCAGACCCTGACAAAAGTACCGCCGTGGCCTCGTTTCCTGTTCCACGTGATAAGAAGGCAGTACGTCGCTTCCTAGGGCTCTGCGCGTTCTATCTACGCTCTATAGCCAATTTTTCTAGGATTGCTGAACCGGTCACTCAATTCACTCGTGAAGATGTTCCATTCGTCTGGGAGGAAATACGGGACGCAGCCTTCTCTGTGCTACGGGAGCGTTTGCAGACACCTCAAGTCCTCGCTCACTTTGACCAAGACGCTGTTACTTAATTTCATACTGACGCCAGCAACGTGGGTCTTGGTGCTGTCCTTGTACAACAACAAGAAGGCACAGAGCGAGTGATAGCGTACGCTAGCCGCACTCTTTCCCGTGGCGAGGTCAACTACTCCACGTCAGAGAAATAGTGCTCACTGTTGTATGGGCCACGATGAAACTCAGGTCTTACCTTTACGGACGTCACTTCAAGGTAGTGACCGACCATCATTCGTTGTGCTGGTTAGCCAACCTACGGGACCCGTTTGGGCGACTGGCGCGATGGAGTCTTCGTCTGCAGAAATACGATTTCACGATCGCTTACAAGTCGGGCCGCAAGCACGAAGGTGCTGATTCATTATCCCGTGCACCTGTCGAAGTTTGTGGCCACGACACTGAGGATGACGGTGGTTTCCTTAGGACCCTTACTACAATAGATCTGATTACACGACAGCGCGCGGAGGATGAAATTCGCGCAGTTATCGAAAACCTTGAAGGACGCAACTCGTCCATACCTCGATGTATTTCTCGAAGTCTGTCGTCGTTTTGTCTGCGAGATGGGGTCCTGTAATAGAAAATCTCCAACAGCAATGAGAGAACCTATCTTCTAGTTGTGCCAACTGGCATGCGTGACGACATTCTTCTTACCTACCACGATGAGCCCAAATCTGGTCCCTTAGGTTCCTCTCGAACTTTTGCTCGAGTTCGAGAAGCATACTACTGGCCTAAGCTTTCTGCATCCGTTAAGCGATACGTGAAAAGCTGCCGGGAATGTCAACGCCGCAAATCCCTACCACTAAAGCCTGCGGGCCTTCTTCAACCAATAAAACTACCCAGAGAGCCATTTGATCAAAAAGGAATGAATTTGAGGAGGCTCTCTCCACTATCATCTGCCGGCAACAAGTGGATCTTAGTAGGCACTGACAATTTGACAAAGTACGCCGAAACAAAGGCACTACAACGCGCTACGGCTTCCGACGTCGCCCAATCCTTTATGCACCAGATTGTACTTCGACATAGCGCCCCGTCATGCGTAATCACAGACAGAGGAACAGCATTCACAGCCCAGCTCATTCATGACGTATTCAAGCTCAGCTACAAGAGCCATCGCAAGACCATGGCATATAATCCGTAGAGCAACGGCGTGACAGAGTGACTCATCAAGACCATCGCTGGCATGTTATTTATGTACGTAGACGTCCAGCATAAGACCTGGGACCAGGTGCTACCGTACGTCACATTCACGTACAATAATGCCGTCCAGGAAACTATGTGATTCACGCCTTTCCGCCTTGTCTATGGACGAGAGGTCCAGACCATGCAAGATGCGATGCTTTCACACAATAGCGACGCTTTGATCACCCCTGATCCTGTGCAGCTTACCCAGTATGCCGAGAAGCACGCCAGTTAGCACGCCTACACATTACACACCAGCAGAGTAGAGACGCATTCCGCTACAACGCTCGCCATCGACAAGTTGAATACCATCAAAGTGATCAAGTTTGGGTGTGGACTCCAGTCAGACGCCAGGGATTGTCAAAAAAAACTGCTCAGTCGCTACTTCGGACCGTACAAAATGTTGCGACGTGTGAGCGATGTGAACTACTGCTATGGCCTAGCTTTTCTGGTGATGATGATAGTGCAGGCCTGAAAAGCTAGAGGCTTGGCTCATATTACTTCTGGAGGATTCGTCAACAAACAATTATTTAGAGGGGATCACAGAATAATTTTAAATATATTGAGCTATAAAACGATTAGAAAAATTAAATATTATTGCTAACTGAGAGATTTGCGATCACATCTGCCCTGATTCGATTGAGAATCTTCTTGCAGGAGCACAGACATCCCGGTGGCAATGGCCTAATAAGGAGGCTTCTTAAGAGAGAATATTAGAAATAATAAAATCCAATCTAGTTTGATGAAGCGCCGTTTTAAGAATGTTTTCTCTTAGCAACTATAAGCAACTACACGAGAAAAATATTGCTCAATCGTTTCATCGTTCTTACAGAATAAGCAAGAAAGAAAGCAGCCAGATCAGCTACATGCCTGTAATGGTTGAGTTTTTGGTCTTTACAGCGTAATTTTGTAAACAAATAATGAGATTTTCACCAAAGGGAACAATTATGGCAGGTGAGGTAAGAGCGTTGCGCACGGCTATACGTCAAAGATTAGGCGGAGGGCGCGCGGCTTTTTACAGAGTTTTTGTGACAACGTTGCTGACGATGACAACGTCGAGGATTCGTCGGCTTGGCCTTCCGCTGTCTGCGCTTCCATTCGGCTTTCTTGGCTCGCGCCTCGTTAGCGTTGCCGAGGTGACGTCGCGTTCCACGAACGCAATGGACTCTGCTTACCCTCGCAAAGCCGGTGACGGCCGGATAAGATCAATTCAGTTCGGTGCTTTGGCGGGCGAAGGAGCTTAGATTTACAGTGTCCTATCGCAGATAAACTAGCCGAAAGTGTGTTCACTCGATGTGTGCTTGAGCGTTGCGAGTTTTGGAGAGGGTGGAGTGAAAGAGAGGTGACGCGTCGCGAAGGCGCGGCTGGCGATTGAGTGAGAGAGGTAACCACGCACTGCAAGGGAAGGCGTGACCTACTTGGCGCCGCCCCAACACCCGCGGTGAGGGGAGCGCGGTGCTGCGCGTTGGCACTGAGACACAGATGGATAGCGTTACATAGACTAGTCAAAGAGCTCTATCGCATCAAATAAATTCTTTGCCTGTTGACTTGAAATTCCTACCCCAAGGGAACAAGAGGTGTCAATGCTCGTTCACTTCTGTGAACAATGTTTTACCAATGTAGTGAATTTCGGCACTCCTTCGAAATCTGTCACGTAATATGAGTGCTGTCGTACTAATTTAAAGTGGCGGACCACGGAGAGTGCATATCTCCAGAGTGTCCATCATTTCATCCGTTTTTATCTCTTTGTTTCGCAAACCAGATAAATCGGAATAATAGAAATCGAGCATAAACAACACAATGAAACGAGCATGATTATTCTGAATGACTGTTAGAAGCGAGAGCCGAACTCAAAAATAACGACTCGGCAAATAAAGCTACACTTGAGGCTGGTGGGCTGAGCTTTCTTCTTGTCAGTAACACCGCCATACATTATGTTAAAACTACTGACAACAAATCGAAAAGTCTCAATGAGAAGGACTAAATCATAGTCTCTGAAAATGCCCGTGAAAAATTTCTATTTTGATTGTGAGGCATATGTAGCTATGATGTGTAATATATTTGTCTCTCCTAAATGATGTTGCACAAGGCCATTTTACAAATGTGAAGATAATGTTTTTCCACAATTTGTATATATATTGTCAGAAATGTTATTGAGATTCCTTATTGCATTGCTAATAGGGGAGATATCGCACCATCCAGTGGACCAACGAGTGATTTTACGTACCCACCTTTAGATTATCATATATGAGCCAATGAGATAGAAATATGAGCCAATGAGATAGAAAAATAACTCTGGCTCGTGCATAAAAAACATTATTCTCAATCTTCGTCCTCTTCCTCACGCCAGCCAATCTCGCGCCCGTGCCCAACCTCCACTCTGCCTTCCTTAAGTTTGGCCACAATGAAAAATGACATGGCGAGCTGCACCAAAGCTTTCGGATGGACGTCATTGACTGGGCCACGTTCTTAGTCGCACATTCACATTCTTTATTGTGAGGTAACGAAAAAATCCTCGGTCCGCATCATAAGGGTCTAGCAGGCAATAAAAATTAGAAAATAAAAATGAACCGAGCAGAGCCAAGTGAAATATTAGGTTCGAAGGATGTGCAAAAGAAGAAGTTTGATTCTCAGTCAAACCGGACTGATAAAAATTTCAGTTTCGTGTACATTATTGATCTTGCTGTTAGGAAGGTTTTGATCGAGTTAATCTTCAGTGACGAATCTTGCGATGCGCAGCCTACTGGGGCTGTCTTGTAGATCTTGCTTTCCTGTCGGTCGATAGAGTATGAGTTTCTTGTTGATTTAAACTTCTTCCGAATTGATTGCTTTGTAAAACTAAGAGTTTTTATTACTGAAATTTGCTTAAAGTAGCGTTCCCGTGAGAACTTGAAGTCCCTATGGTAAAGTTGGTAGATGAATTTTTATCTGGATAGTAAACTGAAGCATCCGTCTAACTTGCACAGATCGCGTGCGGCATCGCCAAAGCGCATCTAACGAGAACGTTCTTCGCTCCCACCGCAATAAGGGAGTGCGCAATGGCGAGCTCTTTCACTTGCGCCAGGCCTTCTAGCGCAACGCTGGCAGTCTGGTGATGGTCAACTATCGACCAGCTGGTCGGCAGTACACTGGATATGGGCTTTTGTTTGGCGTCTAAATTGCGTGTAATATGCGAAAAACGGCTACCAGTGACGAGATCGTAAAATTAGCATTACTGCCATTCATAAAGTAAGTAAAATAAGAAGGCTGTTCATATCTGTGAACCGCAATCACCTTTTTATTTTCAGGTTATGTAATCCACATGTTAGCGTTACAATTTTTTTGAAATATACGGCCACGGCTGATTATGTGGCTCAAGTCGCGTTCAATATATTCATTTATTAGTGCTCTACATGACAACAAATCGGCTTTTCAACGAAGCTCAGTAAGAAACAAAAGCAGTTATATCAACGCCTTCGTCTTAAAAAGAGATAAAACACCACCCGTCGTAAATCAATGTTGCAATTTCTGACACCGTTCTTGTTAAATGAAAAAAAAACTGAAACAAAGAGCGCATGTTATCAACGAAGATTCGTCGAAGAATGATGACCACCTTGCTCATTACGTCGCGGGCTCTTCTCGCAGATCCTCAAATGAACTACGCGTAATGAAATGAAAGTCAGCGGAAGTTTTCTGATCGGGTAGCGGCGAGCAGTAGCTATTGTCCAAGTCTTGCGGAGCCTGGTGCCAACGAGTCGGGAAGCGATGTGTGGACGACTGTCAAACTGAGGCGAGGTAGAGCCCCACCCTATTTCATTACATCTGTCCATCAATCTAGTACTTATCGCGCTGCCATTGACTTGTAATGAGCGGGTGCACTTCTCACCAAGTCACCCGATGTTTCACGTGGTCTATTACCGTAACAATGACGAAGAATGCCTGGAAAGAATAGCTGCGAATCCACCGTATATTTTGGAAACTGTGGCTCAACCTGTCGCTAAGGTGAAATGTCAAGAGTAGAATGGAAGGGAAACAGAATCGGACAGTCATTACGCGTTCGCTAATTCCTTAAATACTCTAGAACGTGCGAAACGCTTTAGATCAACCTGTGACTTTTTTTGTGCCAGGTTTCCAATACGCATGTTATGCATGCTCATTCATTCAGAAGAAATGGTGAGCATGCACGTAAACAAATAGTTGCCTGAAGAAAGCAGCTGTTAACAGTTTATTTTAGTGTAAATGGACGTGACAGCTACGGCACCTACGTCAGTAGAAAGCTAATTTTGTCTATATAGCATAAATGTAAGCAAATGTCTGAGCCCCCCCCTCCTACAAAAAGCTGGCGCTCAATCTGTATCATTGCGTGGCGTAGTTTTCACAGCAGACTAACCCTCGTTCGTGTAGCGGTGTCTGTGTTGTGGACGTGTTATGGTGCGTGGTTGCTATTGCTCTTTCTGATAGTGCACTGGATCATCGTTCCGCTGTAGTAAACGTGATCGGCTACAGGAACGAAGTGCTGCGCTATGGAAACGCTACACGCCGACTAGCATATATCAACTGAGAGGTGAGTGTAAATAAGGCAGCCATCACTCGGCGAGATTTCACCTGTGTGCTATCATGTAACGATCGCTGCTTGTTCTTCACGAACGAAACCCGCTTGATTGATGAGCTTGCACTACACAGCGTTTCGAGCGTTGCCCCGTCTGCTACAGGGTTACAAGCTTGATGGCTGCGCCATCTAAACGTGGTAGCATTGATGAGAGTTCAACAATAGCTGTAGCATGTGCAGTTGTTCAAAAATTGTTTTGTTTTCAGTGCAGCACAAATAAGCAGTGTTCACTAGAGATTTTCGTGGCTTTAAAGACAAAACTCACATACGCTGCACACTGTAATCTTTTGCAAGGTAAACAACTAATTTAGGAAGGTCAGCTATTAACATTGTATATCTAGCTTGGCTTGGCACAGCTAACACTGGCAGTCGGTGACCACGTCGGTGATTTCGCTTGTTTGTGGCGATGCTAAGTATGTTTCAATTTTATATCTCTAAAATGAAGCTCAAGCTTCATTGATAAATAGTGGGCCCACAAGCGTATCGCAGTGAAAGCTTGGAGCGTTAAACTCGAGAACGGGCTTCTCAAACTTCATAAAACGATTTGAACTGTTCGATTGCATTTTGACGGGTTCTTGAAAAAGCAATTTTCATCAAATTTTTACGCTATTGGACGTAACTACAAGTGCACAAACAGTTTTATCGAAAAAAAATGAATGCTTCTGCAATTAAATTTCAGGAAATTCATGACTGAAAGCGTTGCGCCTTCTGAAGAAAGTCAACATCTTGCAGCAAGGAACACGTTCTCAGCAGCTAGCAATGGTGCGAGCGCACTGCCTGAAGTCGGCTGGATAGCATCTATACCAATAAAACATTGTTTCTTTGATTGTCCCTTCTTTACTGCAGGGAAGCTATCGCATTTTTGTACCCATAAAAGTTGTTGACTTGATGTTTGCGCATGATGGTGCAGAATCGACATGAGTGGCTGAATAAACTTGGCTGTTTCTTTAAGCATTTTCCTTTTTTTTGTCATTAAACAGACAATTTCGCTGAACGACATTACCAACCGTGCTCTGTACACTAAGAAGCGAGCGAGCTTGACATAGAGACGGTAACATATATGGGAACATTTATATATACAAACACTCACCAAGCGCACAAATGCGCTCGAACCACACACGCTGAAATACCTATGCAACGTATCTTGAATTTTCACGAACGTTCTCACTGAACGGTTGCTTGCGAAACACTGAAGGCTTACGTCCAATATTAGGAATCTTAGTAGTTTTAGCAAAATGGTAGAAGTTACAGTGGCCAGGTGGTGCCTACATATCCCGTTAAATTTCACTCGGCTATGAACTGGAGTGTGGTTTAGTGGTTAACGTACGCGACTGCTAATTTAATGGTCAAGAAATCGAATCCAGCATGTTGGTCGTTAATATTTTGTAGTTTATTTCTGAATTTACTTAGTTCTCTGTATTGATATTTATGTGTCGTCCAATTCATTCGTCAACCTCCAATTTTTCAGTAAAAAACTTGAAATTGTAATAAATTGAATTTTTGTTTGAGAAAAAACAACTGAAGGGACTAACAGTTCTTCCCTAGGTGGCCACTTCCTCTTGTAAAAAGTTACCTTTTACTCCTTGACATCTCGTTCGTCGAAACTGCTGAGGATTAAACAGTTCGTTCCCAGACAATTACTCCCAAAAGAACGGAGTGTTCATCCTTTAGGGAGTAATGGTTGTGGCATTACAATTACCCCCCAAATGGACGAACCACCGACTTCTTTTTGCCCTTTGTGGCTTAGATTGCATGTAGTCTACTGATGATCAAGCAATTTGATTTTGAGCAGTTTTGATTTGTGATCTATTCACCTGCGGAAGCTTGTGACTGGCTATTGGTTGGGTTATGGCCACTGTTGCACTGTCTAGTACAGATGGCTGGCACCGAAGCGTCACGTTGGAGCAACAGCATGTGTTGACGCGACGTTCTCTTGTTATCAAAACGTAACATGCTCATTATTTCACTATCTGCGCCGACACATGTTGCTGCTGTATCTTTTTCGTATAGATGCAGCTATCTTGGGAGCAAGGCCACCTTAATGGAGCGCCAGCCAGTTTCTTTCAGAAGCTGAGTCCATTACATGAAGTGTGCACTATATACAAAGCTTAATTCAGTGAATTATTAATGCTGAATTCTTCGCCTATTAAACTATTTCTGCACTGCATATGAACACCGAGACATGTGAAAATGTAAAAGTGGATATGTTTTCAAGTTTACAACACATGCATACGCGGATTATATTCCTGAACCAATAACTGCCTCAAGATACCAGTGAAAGACAATTCAACAACAAAAAGGCATCATGAAGAATAGTGTTAAGAAAAAATTATGCTACAAAAACGCGCCAATGGTGAGCGGCTTTATGCTAAGAGAAGTTAAGAGAGATTGGCAACAAATTTACCGCCTCCTAATGTGATGAAGTATTTAACAGGTGAAGAAGCTGTGTCTGTAAAGAAGGGTGTTCTGTCCACAAAATAAAAAAGCGCGTTTTCCGTCTATTCACGACCATGTTGCTTGAAAGAGAGATTAAAGAAATGTGTGCGCGAACATTACAAATACGTAAATTGTCCTGACAATCTTGACAATTTTTTTTGTTACCTCAGAACTACAGTATCTGACGGTCTAACCCCTGGCTGCTTGTTATGTATTTACATAGAGCATATGGAGAAGGTCAGCGCAAGCAGGCAACATTAAATCAATAAGTTCAATAATAATAATAAAGCTTTTCTTTCAAGTTATCTTCAGCCATTTGTTGAATCAACAGCACTTAAGTACTTTAGGCATCTTATTTCTGTTGTGAAAACGAACTTTTGGTGATTTTCATATACTAAACCATAAAGCAATGATAATTAGCATGACAGCTGAAGAGTAATCAAAACGTTTTCGTTGATGTCAACATGTGGCTTTCAGCTTCTAACTGTTTAATACATGTTCATCACATATCCGATTGACTGATATGTGAGGTTAAGTGAGATTCTCAATTTCGAACATTCACGTAGTTCAGCAGATCGCTTTCATTCCGCCAGCATGAAAATTTTGAATGACACTTCCCTTATCAGCTGCTTCTCGATTCGTTTCGGAGGAATAGGTGCTCTGATGATAGGGTTAGGAGGAAGGAAATGTCAATAGATTGTAGAGCGTATCATGGCTATGTGTGGTGTAGTATATGAATGCGTGTGTAAGAAAAGTGAAGATTCAGGAGAGTAGTGTGAACAGAAGAGATGTGAGAAAAACGGAAATGAGATGGTGCAGGCTACCATAGCCTTGCATAATACACAATGCAAGAGGTGGGATTGTAAGTGAGCCTTGAAATAGATCTGGACGTGTTACGACTGTAAGGAGGCAAAGGAGGAAAGGTAAGAGAAAGCCATAGGCATGTACAGTATATCTTATTAAGGGGTTGAGAAAGACAATTGAGGTGAGGATGATGTGATGGTGAGGAGGAAGTGAAAAAGCATTACAGATGCTAAATCACAGCGCATCTGCACAGAGTATAGTATAGGAAGAGATGGTAGTAGTAGTTGTTGTAGTAAGTGGTTCTTGAAGGAAAGAAAAGAGAAGGTAATTTCTGTATGACTTGTGGGTGACACGGCTAAGCTTCTGCAGGGGAAGGGGTAAGGCGATAAAAAGAATACTAGAAGAAAGATGTTGAAGACGGAACACTCACCGCACGTGTGTGATGAAAGACGAGAGCAGAGATACGAAAAAGACCGAAGGAGTCTGAGGACGCAGGACCTTTTGAAGAGAGCTACACAGCGTCAAGAGAACGCGCACGGCGGGCCGATAGGATAGAATTATGCTGGTGTCGGAGAACACTGGCGGCACAACCACTCAGCACGGAATGCAAAAACCGAGTCCCCGTGGTGACAGAGTCATGCTAGGGCACGAAGGAGGCCAACGCCACAAGTGCCGCTCTTTCATGACCAGCTATACAGGTCGGTATCTACAAGCTTTGATTGAAAAATAGAACTTCGTATGATAGGTGGCCCGTCATTCCTGTTCTCGTAAAGCCTGTACAAGTCGGTCGAATTTAAACTCAAGGCGTTAAAATTTTTTGACTGCGCACACTAACCCTCATGAAAAAAAACGTGTGTTTAAAATATTTTGTTAAATATTAAAAGCAAATTAGATTATTAACAAGTGTTTTAATCATGAGGATAGATTTCGCTTAAGTAAAAAAGGCATCGTATAAAACACAGAGTTTCACACAGTAATAACTAGAGGGGAATCTGGCGCTAGAGTCTACGTGAGCTCCTTCACGGCTCTTGTACCCACATGGGAATTATGGGAAGTACAAACTTCGGATCCGCTTCAGATGGATTGCGTTCTTATGATTCGCAACGTTTCTCTTCCGAGAGCGAAACAGTGATATGAATTTAGATTTATTTAAAACTTGCTTCAATTAACTTTATGCAAACTTTATTGCAAAAAAATTTAACCAGGCGGCAAAGTGAAACTAGGGCGAATTCAACCATCATGGTATGCATCGCTCTGCTATTGTGTTCTAAATTTGGCATGAAAATTTAATGAATTATTTTGCATGACACACGAAAACAAACACGTTTGTTTTTCTCTCGAAAGTATGTATCACATATTCATGGAAACATCAGTACAGTAATAAGGGAAGAACACTTATCGTTTTGTATTGTGCGACACTAGGTGCGTCTGTCCAAGTGGTCTGCCTCGAATGCTTTTCTGGTTTTGTTGTGAAGCCTAGTCAGCGAAGCATGACAGTGCATCTAGTTAGCTCCATAATCGCCTGGAAGTCGATTTAAAAGGAGTATAAGCAAAACCCGCTCATAAAAAAATTGCCCGCAGCTTCCCTCGGGGGAACACTGAGGAGGATGCGGAGCGTAACTCACGCTAGCCGAGGGAACTCGACCGGCAATCAACGACTGCTTGCACGTAGCACACACGACGTAGTCGGCATAGTCGGTGCCCTTTCCAAACGTATCGCAAAGAACCGACAACGCTTTGGAGTTGTTCTGAATGTTGCCGATCCGAGTTAAGTTGTTATCGAACCAAAGACGATCACACACCTTGCAGGTGTGGCCAAAGCTTCGGTCGAGGAAGTCGCGCTTGAAGCGAGCGTTGGGCGTGGCATACTGCTTGGCGCGCCACGCCGCTACCTCGGCGCGCTTGCGCTCGCGGGCAGCATCGGGATCGGCCTCTCGTCGCCGACGCTTGCACTCGGCTTCCCGTTTTCGAAAGTCCGGGTCCTCTTGTCGACGCTTACGTTTCAAAGCGGCCGAATCCGGTGCTGCTGCTCGACGCTGACGTCTCTCAGCGGCTTCATGTTCTCTAAGTTGAGCATCTTCCGCTCGACGCCGACGTTTACGTTCGGCGTCGCGAGCTCTTCTCCGCGCTGCCTTGTCTTCGAACGACGACTTGGTTGCGGTTCCGCCAACACTTTGGCCGGCGCTGGTCGAAGGGACGTCGATCATTGCGACCTCGGACGTCGACGCGCCGTACAAACCAACCGACGAGCGGCAACTGAGCGAGCGAGCACCGACCTTGAGTATATATAAAGCGCGACGGCGCATGCACTGTCAGCTGTCGAATGTTCGAGAAGGGAGAGAAGCGCAACGGCGCATGCGCGCGCGTCAGCTGCCGATGTTCTCGAAGCGTGACGGCGCATGCGCGCGCGTCAGCTGCCGGCACGCGGTGTGTAGAGGAGGAAGGGTGCACAGATGGTGGAGGAGTGAAGCGCGCGCGGTGTGTAGAAGAGGAAGGGATGCACACATGGTGGAAGAAGGAGGAGGAAGCTTGCGGACGGCGCCGCACTACAAGCCTCGAGTATTAGATGCTCCGCATCTGAAACATGAACTCGAACAATATCCTGCATTGGCGGGAGACGTTATACCTATGCGCAGCGGTGTGTGGGCGTAAACTGTCCAATACGGCTCGTAAAACTCCAATGCTACAGAAAATCAGGAGATCTAGTGGTCGTCAGTCTCTTCCAACAACAAAGACACTGCTTCAGCCTTTTTCACCACCTCCACTACCCGCGCTTCTCTAAGAAAGAAACGGAAACGGTAGAAAAAAAGTTTGTAGACAGTTCGCTAGCTAACCCTATCCAATCCGAAGCATGTACTGCTCATGATTTCCATGGAGGTACACAATCGCAGCGCCATATTCTTCTCTAGGTATTATTGTATTAAACTCTATAGTATAAAGGTTCTAGGAATACCTCAAGGTTGGTACCTATTGTGTTTAGAGAAAGTGGTTCACCAGGTTCACGATTTAAAACACTCAGTAATCTACTAAAAAAGAGCTGAAAGCCGTCCCTTGGCCTTCACACTTCATGACGCCGGGTCGGCATAAAAGTAACGCTCTGGCCGAGCCCGAGCACGTTTTTACCTCAAAGGTGTTTAACTTAGTCTGCAGTCATGAAACCGATGTTCAAAGACCCTTTCCTAGGAAACCACAGGAAGTACCCTAGGAAAAGCTCAAGTTTGACATTTGCCTTTTCATTCACCTCGTGAATTAAGCGTGCAAGATTTTTGCGAAACCAAAACAAGCCACTACGCACACTTCTTCTTAAATTGCTGTCACTGCAAATTCGATCTGCTCGACAAAAAAGTAGGTCAGGCAGGTTGTAGATCAGCTTACTTCCTCTTTCAAAATCTTCACGTGTCAGCGCCCATGTGCGTCTAGCCCAAGTACCCGTTATGTTCTCTTTCTAACTTGCAAACGTGCTACGCTTCCAGATTTCCGTGAGACAATTCTGGTTGCTTGCCATGCACTGTTAGAGCGGGTATGGTCTTCATGTATAGAATGAAAAGGAGTTGCATTGCGGGAGAGAAAGCGACGCGAGCACAACAAACTTTGACTTAAAGAAACTGAATCACGTTGCTCTAAGATCTCTTGGCTGTAGTCCGGGCGTAGGACGGCATTTACTCAGGCGCTTGAGGCTAACGTTATGCGCTTGAGACTGAACTCGGTAAGCGACCTGCCAGATTGGGCCAAACTAGCACCATCAAGTTCGAAGCTTTCTCCGAACTCAGTGCTCCTCGCTCTGCTGGGCCGCTCAATAAAGCCACATACTTCGACACCAGTGGTACAGTGTGAGAAAGACTTCAGGAGGGGGAAGCCCTAGGTGCCCAAGGGAGCGTTTGAGGCAAGTAGCAGCGTGCGCGTTGTGTCGGCAAGTGGTGACCGAATCGACGTAAAACCCGCCGAGTATGCAAATGCGCAGCTTCATCATGGAAAAGTCTTAAGCGCGCAGACCGCGTCTCTGCTAGAGCGAAGGCTGTACCGGAGGCAGCGAATCATTTCCATATAGTCATTAGCACTGCACATCGATCGAGTACAAGTAATAATTTTGGAAGACAGGTCATTCTTGCGGCTATAGAAACTTTCACTATTAGATATGTCAAAAACGTGGTGATGAAGAAACCTAACAAAGAATTTTACAGGATGTCCCAGCTGTCACGCGCAACAATTTAAAAAAAGAAAGGGCTTTACTTGAAGCAAACATACTGCATATTGTTACAAGTATAGTGAAGTAGCCACTACCATTTTTTGTTAGCGAAAATTTTAATTGTGTATATTGTTGTTACTCTAATAGTGCAAAATCAATTTCAAATATAAAAAGCCCAATGATTTACTCTTGCTGAAACGACATCTGTGTGTGCTTATTTCAACAACGTGATAATTACGTGCTCTTTTTTGCTAGTAGAAAAGAAAGCCATCAAAAATTAAACTACCAAAAAACACCACAGCCACCCGCAAAAAAAAGAAAAATTTTTCGCCTTCCAATTAGCTTATTCGAAGCCGCCGCTTTGCCTCTTCCTCTCTATCAGGGACAGTGCTCCACGAATAGGAAAGGGTGAGAGTCGGGCACCAACAAGATGTGTCGTGATTGTGCAGCGATTCCTTTCGCTTCGCTGCATGTCACTATCATTATTTATGTTCCACGGTCAACTATTACTATTCATAAAGCCACTGGAGCAATGTGCTTAGTTGTTCCTGACAATGTAAGATTAATTAGTTGTGTGTCGTTAGACAGTGTGTACAAGATAGTGCGATCTGTTGTTTTTTTTTCCACCATTTCTTAAACAGTACTTGCTACCTCAATATGAGCCTCTTTGTGTCCAGCTGTTGAGTTGCAAGTATAAGAAAGTTACAAAAATGTTTTTCACAAAAGTTTAATAGTGGTTACTGCAGTATACTTGAAACAAAATGCACCAAGGTTTGCTTCTGGTAAGGTAATTCCTAACAACTGTGTGACGAATTAGGACGGCTGGTAAAATCACCTTGTTTTGATAAGTAAAACACATGAATATTAGCTTAACATGATTTAATATATTTTCTGTACATAGCATTTTTTTTTCGTAATCATTCAAGCAAATAACCGAGCCTGAGAAAATCAGGACGCAGAGGTTTCTGGAAAACATCTTGAGACTAATACGTGCACTAAAAGCATGGCCGACAAGTATACATCAAGCTTCCTGGCAACTTGAAGAATCCAAATATTTTAAGAAATTGTTTATTTTGTGGTGTTTTACGTCCCAACACTACATTGTGATTATAAGGCACGCCCCAATTGAGGGCTGTGAAAATTTTGATCATCTGGTGTTCTTCAGCGTGCACTGAGATCACACAGGCCACGAGTCTCTACGCCTACTTCAAACTGCAACCACCAATGCCCAAGATCAAACCCGCGACTTGCGGGTCGGCAACCAAGCGTCTTAACCACTGATCCACCATGGCGTACCATAAGCAATCTTGTGTTAATTTTCTGACGCTGTGTCCTTTGAAATTTCCGAAATCTTGCTCCCACCGAAACCCAACCTATCCTAACCTAACCTTTCTATAAGTAACTGGAAATCACGAATACGTATATGCCTCTTTCGCAATAAGATTTTAAAGCGTTAAGAGGTTTTTGCCACTGGTATTGAAATTACCGCTAAATTTACCTCTAGTCCTCTCTTCGTTATTTTGATATGTCCATTAAAAACAACGTTTTTGCGTTACCTAATCAGTGCGAATATTTGAGCCGTCAGACAGCACCGCGCTAACTTTCAGGATGAGTGCATCTGGCGAGAAATTATGGCCAATGTGGTGATACGTGCCACAGAGCCCAGATACGCATCATCATTCCATGCGTTTTGCATCAGCTAAAGGCATACGAAAAGATCAATGCATCAACGAACACCCTTTGCTTAGGATCCAAATATTCTGATCTTGCCAAATACTTCTGAAAAGGCTCAATGACACCCGCATGATCCTCAAGTAGCCAGTGGATATAGAAAAAAAGTGTGAAAGCAGCAAAGGGTTCACCATGTTACCTTTTCGCTTTGTTCTAGTATTCAAAGACTAATCTATACAAAAGAAACAGACTGAGAAAGGGGCCTGAGTGAGACGGGACGCCATTCCAAAGCAATCAGCGGGTAAACAGGCCTGCAAGTCGTTTGCTCAAACGTACAAAGCAGACATGCTCATAGCGTGTAACGTGTACCACTTTCAGTGCGTGTCTCAAATTTTCTTGGGGGTGCAACGTATTTCGTGTCCTAAACAAAGACGTGAACGCACTCCATAAATCTTCTGTATTGCTCCATGTAATACTTGTTTGCGGGTTGGCAACCAAGCACTTTAACCAATGACCCACCATGGCGGACCTTAAACAATCTTGTCTTGATTTTCTGACTCTGTGTCCTTACAAAGTTCATAGATCTTGCTCTCGCTGAAACCTAACCTAACCTAACCTTTCTATGATTATGAGACAACCTCTCTTCAATATGGACGAAAGCTCACGTGTGTGACGAACTCTCGATTGCATATTTACCTTTATAATTGAGCATAAGCGGTAACTCGGGAAGACGAAAATGGTTTTTTGTTGGCCCTACTCATCTGATAAAGCTGTTGTAGGGTCGCTGGACGCTTCATTGTGTCTGATTAGACCCACGTAGAATTGTTACTGTTGAGAGTCATCTGACGTGCAAAGAAGCGGTTATATGATTCGTCAGATAAGATTCCTGCCAAGGTTTCTAAGAGAATTAAATCAAGCTACTTTTGTTGAGCTCAACTTGTATCATGAACAATGAGAACTTGCGTACCGTTGCAAAGGAGTTGTGTACGTGGTACGTCAGAGCTTTCCGACCAGAGCCGTGCATAGTCTGCTTTTTTTACAGTGCATTTGCCTGTGAGATCATAAATTAAGGAAGCGCATTTCGACGAAAATATCAAAGAAGACAAGGAAACAAATACGAGCGTTGCACGCTATACGGTCTGTTTTGACCTGAATTCCACAAACCAAACAAGAAAGGAAAGAGACACGCTTTTGCCCAGGTAAACAAACCAGCTGTGCCCGTAGAACCCCCTAAATTTCTGGACAGCCTTCACGAGGTGCTTCAGAGCAGAACATCGTAATGAGGAAACATCATAACTGCCAACGAGAAAATAATATCCTCTTGGTGTCAGTCGGAGACTCCCTAAGGGTGCGGAATATTAAAATACGCCTTATTGCAATGCGCGTTTATTTCACCAGTGTAAGCTCCAGTATGCTTGGCATCGGCTGGCAGCTATTTTCTTTTTGCTCATTTTTATGACAGTTCAGTTCACTTTAATTGTAATAGCAATCATGTGAACCCTCTCGGCCTGATTTTGCCGCTGGTGTCG